>NC_133620.1:411649627-411949627 GCF_048593235.1 Sminthopsis crassicaudata
ACAATGTAGTGCTCACTTTATTTTTCATTATTTAATGCAAGACTTTCCATGATTTTCTAAGATCACTAAGGTTATTTCTCATAGCACAGTAGTAGTCCATCACAATCAAATACCACAACTTGTTCAGCTGTTCCCCAATTGATGGGGATTTCCACGATTTCTATTTCTTTGCCATCACAAAGAGAACTGTTGTAAACATTTTGGAACATTGACTTCTTTTCCTTTTCCCCAAGTCATCTTTAGAAATAGATCTAGTAGTGGTATTGTTTGATCAAAGGGCAGTTAGTTGCTCAGTAACTTTTTGAGCATAATTCCATATTGCTCTCCAAAATGGCTGGATCAGTTAATAATTCCACCAACAAAGGATTATTATCCCCATTTTTCCATATCCCCTTCAACATTTATTGCCAATCTGATAGGAGCAAAATGATAATTTTTTAAAATTAATTTTATAATTATAAGAATTGGATTCCGAAGGTATAAGTAGCCTGGGTAGATAGACATTAGTGCTAACAGTTTACATTCAGTTCCCAGTGTTCCTTCTCTGGGTGTAGTTGTTTCTGTCCATCATAAAATGGTAATCTTAAAGTTGTTTTAATTTGTACTCTAATCAATAATGATCTAGAATATTTTTCATGTGATTATAAATTGTTTTGATTTCTTCATTAGAAACCTTCCTGTTAATGTCTTTTGGCTATTAATCAGTTTATCAGAGATCTTAACATTCTAAAAAGGGAAGAAAACACAAAGCTACAAACTATATATAGAATGCATGCAAAATCCGAAACAGTGTTATCTGGGTGGGGAGTATGACATTGTCACCTCTATGGGATCAGAAAAGGCTTCATTTATTAGGTGATACTCCAGTTGAGTCTTGAAGGAATTACATATTTCAAATAGTGGACAAAGGGAGGGAAATTTTTTCACTTATGGGGGACAACTAGTTCACACTCAAAAAAAGAAAATGGAATGAATTTTTTGTTTTGCTTTCAGTTTGGTGAAAAACATCAAGAAATTCTATTTGGCTAGACTATATGGTATGGAATAGTGTGGAATAAAGCTGGTAAAGGAAGTTTGAGGCCAAGTTGTAAAGAGCTTTAAGTGTAAAATAGCATTTTATTCTAGAACTAATAGTAGTCATTGGAATTTATTGATTAGGGAATGAAATTGTCAGATTTAGACTAGGAAAATTCACTTTGGCATTATGTGTGGAGAATGGATTGTAGTGGGGAAAAGTTTGAGGACAACTAATTAAGAGGTTATTGTAATAATAGTCCAAAGAGATGTGGTAAGGATCTGAAATAGGGTGAAGACTAGATGAATGGTTCAAACACTCTACCACCACCTAATTTTCATAGCTTACCTGCGTATTGGGCAGCCCACATTGAAACCTTTCCAGCTACATAAAGCTGTTTGATACCCTGAGATGACTCCACCTCCAGGCTGAACCTCTGTGGTTGATAACCTATTGATAACTGACTATATAATGTACTTGAATTCTTTTGTCAGTGACTAAAATACTTCTTTCCCCAGCCTTGTGATTCTGACTGCCAGTCTCTTCCCATTCTTTTATTCCTATCCCTCTCAATCCTACTCCAGCTAAAAGTACTTGTTTCACTGTGTCTGGAATGCCGCAGCTTCACAGGTAACAAACTAGCTTGCATCTTAAACCTTTATCTTTTATCTTCTTGAACTCATTGATACTTAGATGAGACTTTTGTGGCTACTTTCCAGACTGCCTGCATCTTCATTCATACCCTCTAATTCATTGGTCTTTGGAGTTGAAATACTTCTTATTCTGCATTACCATTCCAGTTCCTTTTCTCTTTCTACTATCAATCATTCACCTTTCTTTCAGGGTCATATAATCTGTTTTGTCACTCAATAAGGAATCTGATAACAGTTGTCTCTCTGCCTTTAAGACACTCTCCTTCCTGAGTTCAGTACCCAGTTCACAGTTTTTCTTTACTCTCCAGGCTTTGTATGTTGTTTTTTCCTCTCCCCCCCACTCCTGATTCCTCTCTACCCCCCTTCCCTCATTAGAGTGGAAGCTCCTTGAAAGCAGGAACCACCTTTTGGTGCTGTCTATATCTATTCACAGTGCTTAGCACACTTGTAGGTGCTCAATAAATCTTTGATAGATTGTAAGAGGACTGTCAGTTCTTTAATGCTTAGTGCCTCTTTGAGGTTACTATCCATTTAAACTGTATATATCCAGTTTATGTGTAGTCATTTGCATGTGGACTTTAATATCAGAATACAAGCTTTTTGAAGGAAGGGACCTCATTAGGGTTTTTTTTGCTTGTTTGTTTTGTTTTTTCTTTCTAGTCAAAGCATTTAGCACAGTGTCTGGCACTTAGATAGGAAGAAAATGAAGAGAGTAGAGTTTTTCATGAAAACCCAAAGAGGATAGATAGTATACAGTGTTGTAGAGAATAAATGACTATTAGATTAGGCAATTAAGAAATCATTAATAATTTTTGAGAGCAATTTCAGTTGAGTGATGAAAACCATATTCCAGAGGGTTTTTGTAGATGACATTTTAGGAGTTAGGCTGTTAAAGGGAAGGAACATATTAAGTGAAAACTCCTGGGCAATGGTAGAATCTTATTTTTTTGTTTTGTTTTTTAAGAATGGGCTAGCCTGGTGATGTTTGTAACCATCATTGTTAGAATCTGTAATCAGGGAAAGACTGCAGGTCAGAGTAAGAGGGTGGATGAATATGGGTAATCTCTTGGCATGTTAAGATAAGTTTGAATTTGAATCTTTCATCTGGGTAGTACATAGCATGATGATTGTAGTGATTTGATATCACAAATAGTTTTTGTATAGTCCTCCCATCATATGATAGTTGTGAGAAATAATTTTGTGGGAGTTAAGGGCCATATCTGATGAATATCTTGCCTCAAACATTATAATTTTCATTCTTTTGGGGGGAAAGCCAAAATATTTGGCATTTTCCAATTTTTTAAAAAAATAAGACAAAAATTAAAGATGAATAACCAGAATCTTTTCCCCTTCCAGTCTCCCTTCAATATGCCTTTAAGCATATGAGTCCTATTTTTCTGTTACAGTGTTGTTTATACATTTATTTATCAGTGCTGTTGCAGGATAACAGTAACACAAATACTTTTTTTTTTTTTTAAGAGATAGGGGTCCCTTGGAATATTTTGTATGTGATCCAAGAAGATCTCTCTAGAAAGAAGAAATCTAAAACTGTTTAGTTTTCCTGTGCTCACCTGTTCTTCAATTCATATTCCAGACAGCTCCTGTCATCTCTTAGACTGATTATGAGTCAGGGGAGGGGACTTAATAAACTGAAAAAATTTCTTGTCTTTTTAAACTGTTGACTTTCTGACATAATATTTGGGATCTTTTAGAGGAATATTTTTTGGCTCTTGCTCTTTTGACTTGTGATAGGTATAAAACTAAAGTAGACAGATAACTGATCACAGATGTAAGGAAGTAAATTGGGGATGATGTCAATGAAAAAGATAAGACAGTTCTTGGGATAGACATGTCTTGAAAATAACTCAACAGATTTTGTCACATTCTTGAAGTGGATATTGTAAATATTCTTGTCTATTAATGATTTTTTCTCAGTTAAAATAATCTAATTAAAATATTATAACAACATTTTTCTAGTTTGTACAATATTTTTCTGTGTCACATGGCACTAAAATTATTGCGATAGGAGGATAGGAAATGTACCTTTGATTTCATTGACATAGAACCCTTGGTGAGGAAACTCCCTCTTCTGCAACTTAAAGTTGCAGTTAGAGCATTAAGGCTAAGTGACTTGAACAGTCGCAATACAATATGAACCGAGATCTCACTGCCTTCAAGGCCAGTTTTCTATGCACCAAATCATACTATCCTTTGATGATAATATAAAAGTCAATAATGTTGTGTGTAATCTGTGCTGAGTTTTTTTAAATAACCTCTTAAATTTTAATTTATTTCTTCATATATTCATATTCTTTATGTATTTTATTTCTTCATGCTCACTTATCTTATTCTTTATGATTCAACATTCAGTATTAAATAAACTGTTTAGTGATACTTATCTTAAACATTGAAGAATTGATTTTCTTCATTTCTTTGAGAAAACACTTATGAATTTTCAGATATATTTATAGGCACCATTCGTAACTATTCCTTAATAATCGTTTGACATTTATTATTTTGTTATTCTTGGTTTTAATTTAGCTTTGATATATTCTTGCATGTATTATAAAAGTATAATTTGGTATTTGTTAAATGTTAATATATATTTTTATGAATTTTAATTTTGACATATCTTTCAGCCAATGGTAATGACAGCAAGAAATTCAAAGGAGAAGATAAAATGGATGGGGCCCCTTCCCGTGTACTTCACATTCGAAAATTACCTGGTGAAGTGACAGAAACAGAAGTCATTGCATTGGGTTTACCTTTTGGTAAGGTAACCAACATCCTAATGCTGAAAGGAAAAAATCAGGTATGCTTCTTTTAGGGCTACTTTTCAAGCCCCATACTTTTTTTTTTTTTTTTTTAAATCAAGTTTGGAAAGATAAGAAATTGAGACTGGGGATTTGGCATACCCTAAAAGAGCAGTTATCTAATTATAACTTAGGTGATCACTGTCTAAGAGGACAGTGAATGCAAAGGGTTTGTTTTAGAGAATGGACATTTTTGTATTAAGATATTAGTACTTGAAGGTACTACAGGGATAGATAGATTGGTAATAAGTCACTTAATACTTGAAATTTGATTATAAAGGATATCACAGGAATTTAAGAAGTTAAAAGACAATAGCTTATTTATTTGCCAAAGTAATCCTGTTTTCTTAAATTCCTAGAGAAGTTTTTTGCCCCCTAAGTTTGGCATTTAGAGATACATCTAAAGCATGGTATGAGAGCTAAAGATACCGATTCTTGGTTTAATAAAAAAAACATTGCCCCTAAAGCAGGGTCTACCAAAATCTGATATTAGGAAAATAATATATTTTTTAAACTCTTGGATGTCAATTATTTTCCCAGAATTCAATGATCATTTCTGCTAATACTGAATCTCAGATAACATTTTAAAGTATTTCTGTATTATATTATAACTACCAAGTAACCATTAAATTAATGGTTTTATATATTTTAGAATGCAGAAAGACATTTCAATTTGACTTTTTTAAAATTCACAATTTTGGTAATGAATAGTTTAAATTTTGAATATAATGGCTAATTTTTTTGGAAATATTTGTTTTTTGTTTTTACTGAGGTGTTGGGGTTAATTGATTTGCCCAGGATCACACAGTTAAGAAGAGTTAAGTGTCTGAATCCAAATTTGAACTCTCAGAACCTCATGACTTCCGGGCTAGTGGACTATTCACGTGCCACCTAGCTGCCCCATTATTGGCTAATTTGGGGGGAAATTGTTTGAAAATGCTTTATGTAAATAGTTATATTCTATTATTCTATAAAATGTTAAACTAATGTAGTTTATTTTTCATAACATGGATTTCTTTCACAACAGTTTTTAGGTGTCTAGTTATGAAATTGTGGAGTCATCTAAATAGGAACTAAAATGTACTTTATGGAAGACTGCTTTATCAGTTAACATGTACTGTGTTTATATTGAAACGACTGAAAATAATTCATACTTTAAAAAAAAAAAAAACTTTTCACCATAGGCATTTTTGGAACTAGCTACAGAAGAAGCAGCTATTACTATGGTTAATTACTATTCTGCTGTGACACCTCATCTTCGAAACCAACCCATATATATCCAGTACTCCAATCATAAAGAATTAAAGACAGATAATACATTAAATCAGGTATGTGTGTGTGTGTGTGTGTGTGTGTGTGTGTGTGTGTGTGTGTGTGTTTATGCATATATATGAATTTAAATGCGTATATATCATGATACTAAATATTTGATAAAAATAATATTCAGAAAAAGGTCCCATTTTGAAAGGTATTTTGTACCTAAAGGTATATTGTTCCCTAATATTAGAGTCCTGATACAAAAACAAAACAAAACACAAAAAAAAACAACTTAGAAAAGGGAGTTCAAGAGGGAATAGTTATTGTGGCGAGAGAAATTTGTGCATTTACACTTATTTGATTTGTAAATACTTGTAAATAAATAATACAAACGTATTAAATGAGGGGAACTTAAGTTTCAAATTGTTTATCAACTTAAAAGGCCATTAAATTCTTTTTTTCCCCTTCTTTTTTCCTTTAATAAAATAAAAAGACTAAACGATTTTCTTTAAAAATGTCACAGAAATTAAGCTTTTATTCTCAGTGGCTTCATAATTTGATGTGTGGTGCATTAAGTGTTTGGGTGCTGTGTATATTTTTGGAGGATCTAATGTTCTGGAATTTTGTTCTTGTTGTTACAGCCTTATCAAGCCATCAGTATTTTATTTTTGCTTGGGCTTCATAAGATAACCAGTGTAAAAATTTATATTATAGTGTTGTTGTAAGGGTATTCTATTATATTTCTTGCGGGACAGATCAATTATTTAATATTTAGGAAATGCTTTGAAACTTTTTTCTTTTTCATGTTCTAAGGTACTTTAAAAGAATTTAGATTTGATGTTTTGAAATTTGCAGAATCAGCATGTTGTTTCTACCTGGATGTTTTAATTTTAAATAATCAGTAACTAATTAAATGGGACTTGATTAATTATTAATACAAACCTTTCATGTGAACACTGCAGCCAGGACTTTAAATGAAAAATATATTATCAAGTGTACTTCTGACTTTATTTCACCTTCATTTCTCATTGTAAAGTCCCTGTTAAAGATTCATTAATTATTTCCCTAATAAAAACATTTAAGAATTGAAAATTTATTAGATTTGGTCTTGAATATGAATAGAAACTGTTATTACATTAAGATTGATTTAGCATGATTTAAAAAATAATAAAAGATAAAATAGAAATAGTTTTAAAGTTCACATATTGAAGTGCAGTAACAATATCTGGGCTTGGTTTTTTTCTTCCAAAAATAAAAAAGAAACATTGGCCTACTTCTGTAAATGGTAATAATAAGAGCATCTACCTCCCAGGACTGTGAGAGAACCAATTGAGATGCTATTTGTAAAATGCTAAGTAGTGTGTTTGGCAGATAGTAGGCACTGTATGAATCATGAAGTGCTGATTTCACCCAGTATTCATTTATGGAGCATATCCTTAAGTGTAGATTGTTTCTCTTGCTTGGCAGTGCTACTTTACTTTTATTGACTTCCAGTCTCCTTCACAAGCCTATCTGTCCTCATCTCCACTCCTCCATGTACTTAAAATGTTTGTCTTTTACTGAATTAAGAAATTTGAAGCCAGATTTGATGACTGTCAGCTCCCTCCTCTGCTTCTCAAAACTTAACAGTATTATAGAAAAAATTTATTCATCCTTTTGCTTATTAAAGTACTCTCTTAGTTGGTCTCCTTATTTCTATTCTCTTCTCGTCACAATCCATACCCCATAAAACCACCAGTTATATTCTAAAAGCAAAAGTGACTGAAATTCCTCTGTTTAATAAAATTGCTTCTGGGATCAAATATAAACTCCTTTGGTCTACAAAGTATGTCATGATCTGGCTCCAGACATAACGTATTTTATTCTTTTTCACTTAACTCTGTGTCCCAGCCAGGCTGGTTTACCTACTGTTCATACATGGTACTCCTCACCCATCTCCATCACTTTGCACAGACTGTTTCCCATGCCTGATGTATATATAACCTTTCCTTATCTCTCCTTCTTAAAATCCTCAGTTCTCTTTAAATTAGGTCAGCCTCCTCTAACAACATAAATTTTTCTTGATTTCATTAGCTCTCAATGCCCTCCCTCCCAAAAAATTGACCTTTCATTTACTTTGTATTTATGTATATGTTCCCTTCCCATTAGAATGTAAGTTTTTTGAGGCAGGAACTAACTCTTTATTCTTTTTGTCGCCTGCAACTAATACAGTATTTAACACATAGGAGGTGTTTGCTTGCTTGCTTGATAAAATTGCTTTCTCTTCTGTTGTCTCTGCCTTTGATCTAAACCCATTCT
The DNA here is from genome assembly GCF_048593235.1 of Sminthopsis crassicaudata. Lineage (NCBI taxonomy): Eukaryota > Metazoa > Chordata > Mammalia > Dasyuromorphia > Dasyuridae > Sminthopsis > Sminthopsis crassicaudata. Next base: position 411,657,664 of record NC_133620.1, read on the forward strand.
TGTTTCTAGTAGTGATATTTTCTGTCTTCTTCCCATGCTTCTAAAAATATTATTTATTATTTCCTCTTAAAAGAAGCTTTTGCTTGATCTTTCTAACTCTTCCAGGTACTATCTCACACCTCTCCGTCCCTTTATTGGCAAAAATCTTAATTTAGAAAGTTGTCTCTATCTCATACTTCTGCATCTTCCTTCCTACTCCTTTCTTATCTTAATCTTTAGAAATTTGAATTTCTTCTCTATCATACTCATCCACTGCTTTTTTAAAAGTCTTTTTTTTTTTTTTTTTTTTTTTTTTTAAATCTGTGAAGCATTTGTCACTATTGTATACTCCACTTATGGATAATTCTTTTCTTCTTCTTTTGACTAAATACTATAATCTCCTGGTCCCCTTCCTATATCTTTAAACTTCTTCTTCATTAGTTTATTGTCTTCTTGATCCCTTAAAGTGATAATTACTTTAAATTTGCTCCTTGCCTATGTTTTCAGTTTCTATTTCAGATTAACAATAGATTTTTAATATTTAAATATTTTTTCTTGGTTTCTGGGAGGTTCTCTCCATGTCCTTCCCCCCCCCCCATCTCCCAAAAAAAAGGATCTCATTGACCAGAATGGGATCATTAACATATGTGTACATATCCATATATACTGTATACGCCCATAAATATACATTCACACAAAGATCAGTAGAGATACTTCTGTATGCAGGTGTGTATATGCATATATACAGATGGGTTTACATACATATCATATGTGTACACTAAGATACAGTAAAATTTGTTAGTGTAGCATATAAAAATCCCATCTTTCCACTTTATTCATTCTTACCTTCTTAATCCCCCTAAAATCTATTCATATGCAGTCCCTTCATAGTCTCATCTTATAGCATCACATCAACCTCTACAGTAATCAGTACACATGTAATGTAATGAAGAATTAAAATTATAGCCAGAGGGCAAATTACTTAACCTTTCAGGATTCATTTCTTAATCTCTAAAATAGTGAGTTTGGGTTCAAATGTAGGTGACTTCTAGCTTTATATTCTTTGATCATATAATCCATATTTCTATCTCTTCCCATTTCCCCATGGTTCTGTAGTTACTTCTCTAAGTATTTATAGCCCATCTCCTGGATGCTACACCAGAATCTCAAATGAAGATAAATTACACTGTATCTATTCATGAATTCAACTTTGGTCTGAAAATGTATTGGATAGTGTGGGTATATAGTATTAGAATGCTGTTAAATTGTTCATGGATATTAAGTTAGGTTTTCAAATAAATATATATAGGAAAATAAAGGAAACGTACTGTCAAATTCAAATGAAATAGAATGCTTTTCTTAAAAAATCTTTTTTGTTTTAATTTTCAGCGTGCTCAGGCAGTTCTTCAGGCTGTGACAGCTGTACAGACAGCAAATACCCCTCTTAGTGGCACTACAGTTAGTGAGAGTGCAGTAACTCCAGCCCAGAGTCCAGTACTTAGAATAATTATTGACAATATGTATTATCCTGTAACTCTTGATGTTCTTCATCAGGTAAGCTATTTTTATTTGCATAAACAAATAATTTAGAATGTTTATAATAGATGTAATTCTAACATGTTGTTTTGATATGACAGATATTTTCCAAGTTTGGTGCTGTATTGAAGATAATCACATTTACTAAAAATAATCAGTTCCAAGCTTTGCTGCAATATGGTGATCCAGTAAATGCACAACAAGCAAAATTAGTAAGTCCAGGTCTTCTAAAAAAGTTTAATATCAGTTTTTATTTTATTTTCTATCCTGAATTCCCTTTCTTCCCCTCCTCCCAACCCACACATTGAGAAGGCAAAAAAATCAAAACTATTACAAATAAGGATATCATATAAAATAAATTCCATTAGCCATATCTAAAGAAAAAAAAAATAGTACGCTCCTATTAATACTCTTGAGTATTTCAACTTTTATCTCAAGATTGATAGTATGTTTCATCATAAGTTCTTTAGAATTGTGATTGGTCATTGTGTTAATTAGAGTTCCTAAGCCTTTTAAAGCTAATTTTCTTTATGGTATTGTTACTATTGTATAACTTGATCTCTTGATCCTTCACATTTCACTCCATATCAGTTCATAGGAGTCTTCTAGGTTTTTCTGAAACAATCCACTTTATCATTTCTTACAGCTCATTAGGGAGAAGAGAAGGGAACAAGCATTTATATAGTATCTGCTATGTATGTATATATCACTATATTGGTCCAGGCACTCTGATACCAAGAACTTTTTACAAATAGGTCATTTGATCTTCAAAACAATCCGTGGAGGTAGGTGGTGTTTTTACCCCATTTTACAGGTGAGAAACCTGAGGGCTAGAGAGGTTAAGTGACTTGCCCAGGTCACACCACTACTGAGTGTGTGACGCTGGAGTTGAACTTGCATCTTCCTGACTCCAGAATATGTGCTTGATCCGCTATGTCCCAGGTGCCTCACTCTGCACCATTAGCTGCCCATTTTGGTTGACATCCTTTTAGTTGCTGATTCTTTCTACCATAAAATCTGCATTTGTACATGAGTCTTTTTCCTTTTTCTTTGATCCATTTGAGAGACCTAGTAGCAATCAAATCTTACTTTATGTATGTATGAACAATATAGGATATCCCACCATGGCATAATACTACTAGTTGAAAATAAATTAGCCAGTTAAATTTAATTAAAACGAATTCAGTTTTTAAAATTAGACTTTATTAAATGATTGCTTCTGAACAAAAACTGAAGTATATTCATTATGTGAATAAAAGTTGCTTCTATCAAGTGTTTTTAGTAAACCAAAGAATCTGAATAAATGAAGTAGATGTACATTATTTTATGATTTCTACAGATTTTTGTCAAATTTAGAAATGGGTATCTCTAAAGGGTGATACTACAAACTACATGTATAAGTAGAGCAAATAAGGCTTCTTATATATACCATCACATCCTATCTCCTTAGTTAATAAGTTTAGGAAATATTCTTCTTAGGGGAAGTGAGTATAAAGCTCCTAAGTTATAGGGTCAAGCTCCAGTTCCTTCCCTAGAAACATGGAACCTCAGAATTAGAGGAAACCCAGATCCATCTAGTCCAAAGCATATAAAGACAATTTCTTTGAAGTAAATCACAAGTAGCAACTGAAGAAGTTTTGTGGGGAGTAGGTGCACCTAATATGCACGTTGTATTTTTAAATAGTTATGATGGAAGTGGGATGGAGAGGGAATCTTTCTTATTTCTTTTTTTTTTTTTTTTCTGGGGGTGGGGGGCTGAGGCAATTGGGGTTAAGTGACTTGCCCAGGATCACACAGCTAGGAAGTATTAAGTGTCTGAATGCAGATTTGAACTCAGGTCCTCCTGACTTTAGGGCTAGTATTATATCCACTGCACCACCTAGCTGCCCCAATCTTTTCTTATTCCAAGACTTAATTTTCATCTTTGTAATTTCCTTTCATGACTCTAAGATTATTTCTCTGAAACAAACATAAATTTAATTCCTCTTTCAGGTGATTCCCCTTTTTACATATCTGAAGGCAGCTATCATGTTCTCCTTGAATCAACCTTTCTCCAATTAAAAAGTCCCCAATTTTGAAACTGATCCTCATATAGTATCTGCAGTCATATGTCCTCATTTTGTATATATAATATTTGAATTTTTTAAAATTCAAATGCAAGATTTTGTATTCTCTGTTAAATTTCATCTTAATTTGATTCATTTTTGTATTCTGTGTCAATATTAGCTATTCTTCCTAACTGCATGTCATCTAAAAAATTGATGGACATGACACAAGCAATTCAAGGCCAAACATAAATGTTTTTTGACTCCATTGGAGACCTTCCAGGTTGATATTGAACCATTCAGTAATGGCTAATCTACAATAAGATATTCGAGTATTTTCCTTTTTCAGCTATCATTTCACCCACCTCTTTTCTATAAAAATACATTCAAAGACTTTTATCAGATGCTTTGATTGAATTTAGTTGAACTATCATTAGTTCATTTTGAACTATTATTTTAGCCACCCAGTCAAGAAAAAGAAATAGTCTGATGTGACCTGCTTATGATAAAGCTGTGCTTCAATAAATGTCCATCAATAATAGATTCTAGAATTTTTAATAGTCCTGGCCCCTTAACTGTGCAGTCTATTTGTTTTCTTTATTTGAATATTAGGATTATATTTGGACTTTTCTCATTTTGAGATTGATACATTCCTTATTCTTCATTATCTTCCATAGATAACAAAACTGGTTCAGTAGTCAAATCTAGCAGTTTCCTCAGTACCTTGAAATGTAGCTATCATTTCTAGTTTCAATTTTCTATTAACCATATTTGTTACATATTTTTATTTTTCTGAACTTTATCATTTTTATCATTGTTCTTAAAAAATCATTCCATGTTTTTATATTCAATCTCCATTCCCTCCCTGCTTTTGCCATCATTTCTTTTTGCAAGGTGATAGAATGAAAAAAAAAAATGGTGAATTTGGAGTCAAAGGATAGATCTAAGTTCAAATTTAATATCTGCTACTTAGTGTTATGATCTTTGGAAATTACACTTACTCCCTTAGAATTCAGTTTTCTCACCTGTAATATTAGTGAAATTGAGTAGATGGCTCCTAAAGTCCCTTGCAGGGGAATTTTTTTTTTTTTTTTTTAAATGATTTCAGCGTCCTTTCCAGATCTTGCAAACATTATCTGTATAATTCAGTAGGAGAGAATGGGTTTCAGTATTATATTTGTTAAATTTAGGGAATGTGTGTATGTCAGAAATACAATAATGTGATTCTGAAAAGTCAAATTATTTATTTTTTTAAAATTCTCTAGTTTTTAAAAATGGATGATACACAGATGATTTTTCTGTCTAATGAATTCAGTTTTTTTTCTTTTTTTTATTACAGCTTTTTATTTATAAAGTATATGCATGGGTAATTTTTCATCATTCACCCTTGCAAAAACTTCTGTTCCAACTTTTCCCTTCCTTCTCCCCATCCCCTCTCCTAGATGACTGGTAGTTCCGTACATGTTAAATGTGTTACAATATATTTATACAGTTGTCCTGCTACACAAGAAAAATTGGATTTAGAAAGAAGGTAAAAATAACCTTGGAAGAAAAACAAAATGCAAGCAAATACCAGAAAGAGTGTAAATGCAATGTTGTGGTCCATACTCATTTCCCAGTGTTCTTTCACTGGGTGTAGCTGGTTCTGTTCATTTCTGATTAATTGGAACTAATTTGGATCCTCTCATTGTTGAAGATAGCCACTTCCATCAGAATTGATCCTCGTATAGTATTGTTGAAGTGTATAATGATCTTCTGGTTCTGCTCATTTCACTTAACAACAGTTCATGTAAGTCTCTCCAGGCCTCTTTGTATTCATCCTGCTGGTCATTTATTCAGAACAGTAATATTCTATAACATTCATATATCACAATTTACTCAGCCATTCTCCAATTGATGGGCATCCACTCAGTTTCCAGTTTTTTGCCACTACAAAAAGGGCTGCCACAAACATTTTTGCATATGCAGGTCCCTTTCTCTTCTTTAATAAAACTTTGGGATAGAAGCCCAATAGTAACACTGCTGGATCAAAGGGTATGCACAGTTTGACAGCTTTTTAAATATAGTTCCAAATTGCTCTTCAGAGTTGTTGTATCTGTTCACAACTCTACCAACAATGCATCAGTGTCCCAGTTTTACCACATCCCCTCCAATATTTGTCATTATCTTTTCCTGTCATCTTAGCCAATCTGACAGATATGTAGTGGTATCTCAGAGTTATCTTAATTTTCAATTTTCTGATCAATAATGATTTGGAACACCTTTTCATATGAGTAGTAATAGTTTCAATTTCATCATCTGAAAATTGTTTGTTCATATCCTTTGATCATTTATCAATTGGAAAATGGCTTGGTTTCTTATAAATCTGAGTCAGTTCTCTATATATTTTGGAAATGAGACCTTTATCAAAATCTTTAACTGTAAAGATGTTTTCCCAGTTTATTTCTTACCTTCTAATCTCATCTGCATTAGTTTTGTTTGTATAAAAGCTTTTTAACTTGATATAATCCAAATTTTCTATTTTGTGATCATGAAAAGTATTATTTTTTAAGTTATTTCTTAAAGTATCATTTTGCCATTTTTGATTTTTTCTTTCTGTTGCATAGCTGTTTTTTTTACTTAGTGAAATTAACTGACTTATCCTTTATCATAATATTTTTAAGGACAAAACATTTTGCTTTGCATTTAAAAATTTAACTTGCAAGCATAATCATTAATGTGTATTGTTGCTCATCTTCAGGGCCAAGTGACTTATTTTTTTTTTTTTTTTAATAGTAAGAGCACTGTATTTGGTGTCAGAAAACCAAACTTTCAGACTCCAAGATTAACACATGATATCTATCTGGCTTTTAGCAAATCAGGTTCTCTGAGCCTGGTATTTCCTCAATAACAAGATTAGATAAGATGATTTTTAGGATAGCTTCCATTCCAGTCCTATATCACATGATTTCTAGATTCTTTTGAAAATACAAACCTATATATACACACTATACTCTGTTTTCCTTTTTCATTGAATCCTTACCTATATTTTTAAAGGGCAATTCAAAATACTCCTTTGCCACACCTTTTCTAAATCCTATGAACTAGTTAACCATCCTCTTCCTACCTCATATAACTCTCTCTTGACTTTGATGCACATGTTATGTAATATTACAATATGTATGAGTTTATTATTTCCCCTTTAGTTTTTAAATTTAAATTTTAAATTAAATTCTGTTTATATTCACTAGGCACTTGAATAAGTGTTTTGATTTTTTTTTGTTCTTTTGAGTCAATTTCTATATTATAATTTTTTTTTAATCTATGACACATTACTTTATCTTGTATCATTGTTAGAGTGAAAGAAGAACATTGGAAACTTAATTTTGTCTTATTTTTTGTTATAGTTCCTAAGGGGAAAGTAAATTGAATTACCATTCTTATGTGAAATCTTGAGTAGTTTTCAGTTAAACAAGTTTATTCACTTCACTAGTCTATTTATGTTAGCAGAATCTACCTACATCTTTGTTTTTGATAATAATAGCTAACTTTTATATTGCACTTTTAAGGTTTGCAAAGTGCTTTACATGTATTATCTCATTTGATCCTCTGAACAACTCTTTCAGGTAGGTGCTTTCATTATCCCTCTTTGACAGATGAGGAAACTGAAGCATTCAGTCAACAGTACTTCTCAAGCTTGTATTATGTGCCAGGCACTGGGGATACCAAGAACGTTGAAAGACCAGCATTTCTCTCAAGGATTTTACAGTCTCATGAGGGAGAGAACATGGAAATAATTGTGTACATGCAAGATATATACAGGATAAGTCAAGAGAGTCAACAGAGGGAAGACTCTAGCATTAATGTGGATTGAGTAAAAACTTCACAGAAAGAAAAAGTATCTTGCCTAGTGTCACATTATGCTAGTTAATCTGAGACAAGAATCAAACTCATAAGTCTGTTACTCTGTCTACTACACCATCTGGTTTCCCTCTGTCAATCCTGTTACATACTGTCTGCTGGTTAAATAACCTGAACTGATAAAATTTGGATTTTAAGGATGCTAGTTCTAGTCCATAGTTATATAAAATTAAGTATGGTAGCTGTCATGATAGAAAATAATGTATCTCTGTGTATATTTGGAATATTAGAAGTTTTCAATTTGTTAGTTTCCTGATCCTCAAGTAAGAATGAGTTTTGTAAAAATATTACTGAATTTGAAGTAAAAAGATTTCAGTCAACAGGTATTTATCAAACACTTCTAATGGGCTTAGGTTTTATGTCAAGTAGTGATGATATAGAGAGACAAAAAAACAGTTCCTGCCCTTATTTTAATGGGAGAGATGATAATGTGAATAACTACGTATCTCTTTCACATATTTTTACACACATACACATGCATTGAATGTATATAGAGTTACCCAAAAGTCAGGTAAGGCCTCTTAAAATATATGTTCATTGAGTGGAATCAAGAGGGGACAAAGTATTCTAGACATGTGCTAATAGTGTCTTAATCATGGAATTACATACTGTGTATGAAGGGGATTAAAGTTAAGACAGCTGGAAAATGTAAGAAGGTACCAGTTTGTACAGAGTTTTAAATATCAAACAGGCCTTTAAATTTGATCATAAAGGTTTGTTCAGTTGATACACATTTATTAGGTACATGCTCTGTGCGGGGGATATAAACAAAGCAAAAGAAAATGCTGTTCATCTTTGAAACTCTCTGGTGACTTGTTTAATCTTTTTTGAGCCTTAATTTCCTTATTTGCAAAAATGAGGAAACATTTCTTCCTATTCTTAAATCCTGTGGTCCCATATGAAAAAGGCTTTGTTGGTAGGACAAGTACAAATATGTGTACACGCACAAATATGTTGAGGAATTTTAATTCTTAATTCAGGACCATTTGGCAAACTTCAAAGAAGTGCAGTATAATGTTGTTTGTAAGATGATGAATTTTTTTTTGCCTGTATTCAGCTTTCAAAGAACTTAGGTTATAATGAGATTGCCATTTCTTATATCACTCTTCTAGATATCTTGCCAAAATTGTTCCCCAAAGTAAACTTTTCATCCTTTGTATTTGTTTATTGGAATCCTTTACAAATCCCTCTTCTCGGAGTAAATCGTTTTCAAGTGACTTATGGCCAAATAACTTTTTTGATAACTCGAGCATTTTAGGTAGCTTGCAGCATACCCTAGATGCTATGGTATGCACTTACATTATACTTTTGAACAAAACTAGATTTTTATTTTTAAAAATCATTTTACATCAGTTAATCAGAACTTTTGACTTTTTTTTTTTAAGTCACATGTAAAAGAGATCACTAGAAAACAAGTTGATGCCAGGATCCTATTTATTAGGCAGGATGGGCAATGCCACTGGGAGGGAAATAACATTTTTCATTATATGTGAGCCTGGGAATCAGTATTTAAATATATATGCTTTTATTGTCTACAATAGAAAAGTTGCTTAATAGATTGAGAATTATTGTTCAGAGTAATAATTGACCATTTTTATTTTTATGGTAATTAAATAAATATAAAAAAAAGTTGTATTCTCATTTCTTTAACAAAGTGAATTCTAATATATTATAAAATTTTTTAAGACTATAAGTTGAATTTCTGTAACATTTTAAAATATGACTAAAATTTCATATTTTGGGAGAAGTGACAACCAAATCCATGGAATAAATCAGCCATTTATAGTAAGTTCTATACGTTTGAAGCACATGTTCCCCTCCCCATTTTAGCTTATTGCTGAAAAGAGTATATATGTCATTGGGATAATACAAAATATTTTTTATGTTTTTGTAAACTTTTTAGAAACACATTCTGGTGCCTCAGCATGTGATGTTAAAGCTTTTTGCATATGATTTTAGTTATACTTTGTTTATCCTCTCACTGTATTGTTTAGACTCTTAAATTGTCCAATGGGACAATTTTTTTTTTAATTATGTTCTATGAAAGTAGAAAGGTCTCAGATTATTGTGACTTTCTCCATGCCCCTACCCCATTACCCATGACAAAACTTCTTCCCTTGACTTCCACCAAATGTTTTCTATCATGTTTCTCTTTTATGTTTCCTGAATTTGTTCACTCTGCTTCCTAGAGTTTTTCACATGAATATACCTTTTATATTCAGTTCAGCCTTAAGTTGTCCCCTCATCCCTATATTTAAACTGATCTTTTCAAGAGTTTTATCCTACCAGGTCTTAGTGATTTCTATTTCTAGTTCAGAATTTTATTTTAACTATTGTAAGATGTTTAGTTTTTCTTGCTTGTTGTCTAAACTTGTAGCATTTTTATGTAGACATTTAACTCCAGAAAAACTGCATTCTATCTTGTAAATTCCAGGATGTGTTTATTCTTTTGCCTTCTGGCTACAGTATAGTTGCTTTGAGAGAGAGAGAGAGAGAGAGAGAGAGAGAGAGAGAGAGAGAGAGAGAGAGAGAGAGAGAGAGTGTGTGTGTGTGTGTGTGTGTGTGTGTGTACGTGTGTACACGTATATATGTTTCCTTCTTATCCTCCCAATTTTTTCCAGTTGGATTTGAATGATACCTGACAAATACATTTTTATAAGCCTTTCTTAGGTATATTCCATGTCTGATTAGAATTTTCTTATCCATTATTCTAAGCTGGCCTTCAGGAATTCATATCTCCTTCTCTTAACTGTGAGTTCACTTCCCAAATAAGGTTTTTTCTTCTGTAGTCTTTGCCTTTGGTGTGCAACAGGAAAACTTAGCTCCTGCACCTATTAGTACCTCTATTTCATAATTGTTGGCAATACTTTATAAGTTCTTTCTGGCTTCATCATTTATATTCATCTAAATCAGTAGAGGTTGGTAGTTGTCATTTTTGATAAATTTTGAGAGGTTCATATATCTTAGATACATATGTAGTAAGACAACATACCTTTTGTTTGTTATTATTAAGATGACAGTGACTTCTGAGCTCCATGATATCAAAACTAGTATTTAAAATTTAGTATAATTATAAAAATAGTAAAAAACAGTTTTAAACAAAAAAATATACTAAGACATTATTTGCTTATTATTAAAATACTACTATGCTTCCTGTGTAAAGCCTGATTTTCTTCATATGCTTTCAATAAAAGTATCACAACAGATTGAATTGAGAAGCAGGATTTGAGAATTCAACTGTTTTAGGATAGTCATTAAATATTTACAGACATAAAAACAATTCCATTCTTTCTGCTAAATTTTTCCACTCTGGAAAGTTATTGTTTAAAAGAATGTTGTTTATTGTTAACATATAATAGATTTGTTATTATTTTAAGTGAGTTAATATTTTAAAATATTAATAGTTTTGATTTCTAATTCAGTAAACATTGATATTTATAACCTACATAAAAGCTCTTTGGAGTCTTCAATACTTTTTGGGGATATAAACAAACTCTTACAACAGTTTTATTCATATTTTTTGGTCTAAGATATAAAGTAGTAGATTTGGAATCAGAAAGTTCTGTACCCTATTCCCACTTTAGCCCAAGTCATTTAACCTTCCTGGGCCTTTATCTCTTTATTGATTCAATGAGAAGATTTGATGATTCCTCAGGTCCATTCTTGCACCAGATTTTTAATCTTAAGATCCTTTGAAAGACCAGATGTTAATACTTTGATTTCTCTCTCCCTTCCCCACCTCCCCTTAATTCTTGCTGGATGATCTCTCACTTGTCTTCAGTGGCTCTATCTACTGTGTCATTCTTTTGGAGATAACCAACTTCTGCTTTTGGAACATTCAGCTCCCTTTTCAGGAGTAGGCTTCATACGTCTTAAGCTGTAGTAGCATGTCTTTCTTGGCTTCCTTTTTCTACTTTGTAAATTTCCATCTTACAGCATAATGAAGGATCATGTCTCTCTTCTTCCATCTCAGATTCTTCTTTCCCCTTTCCCCCCTCACCACTTCCATTTAAGCTATGTTTCTTTCTGTTTTAGGAACACTTTTCCCTTTATCCCTGGACATAATCAGCCTTCAAATATAGATTATAATAGCTAGGTAGATAATTGATTCCAAATGGTGTCAGAAATACAAATATTTCATGTTACATTTAGACCACAACAAAATTTCCCCTACTTTCTACTCTGAGATTTTCTACTACTTCTCCCCTTTAAAAAATATTAAGAGATTGCAGGTATGCAAGAGAGGGGCCTGCCTTACACTTAACTAGCTCTGTGACCCCACTAGCACTCTTAAGATTACATGTTTTAGAAAAGGTACTGGCTAGCATTGATAGAGGAAGTTTTTAGTTTGACTTATAAAGCAGTAAATGTTTATTAAGCACCACATTATCTGAAGGATATAAAGAAAGGCAGAAGGCAATTCTTGCTCTCAAGAATCTCATGATCTAATAGTAAAGACAGCATGAAAAGAACTATATACAAACAAGCTTTATGCAGGATATGTTGATTATATTAGTCCTGTGTGGTCTTGATCTTAAAAATAGGATATGGATTTATTCTGAACTGCCTAGATTAGTGGTCCTCAAACTTTTTAAAGAGGGGGTCAGTTCACTGTCCCTCAGACTGCTGGAGGGCCAGATTATAGTAAAAACAAAACTTCACACTCTGTCTCCGCCCCTCAGCCCATTTGCCATAACCCAGCAGGCCACATAAATGTCCTCAGTGGCAGCATCTGGCCCTCAGGCTGTAGTTTGAGAACCCTTGGCTTAGATCATGTAGATACTCAAATAGTTTAGGGATAATCTATAAGAAGTCAAAGATCAACCTAGTGTAGCCTGGTAAAAATTAATAAAACTAAAGAACCATTTCCCTGTAATTTTATCCATGTAGAATCTCATATATATATTAAGATAAATAAAATCAACATATTTTTTTTTAAATTTCTAACACAATTGCTTACTTTGGATGAGTCCTATGTAGGCTTATTTGAACATTGACACTTTTAAGTTTCTATTTAAAATGTTTTTATGATGCTGAAAACCATAATCTCACCTCAACATCTTGTTTAGGATGTAGACATGAAATAAATATTTTTTATAAATATTTTATTTTTAAATTCTTTAATAGTGGTCATACTTAATTGTTGGGAGCAGTGGTTCTAGAGTAGGTCTCTACAGTCTAAATCATAAATGTATCTTAATTTTTAGTAACTATTAAATAATTTTCTTGATTATTCTCCTGTCTCTGTTCAGGTCTGTCCATAAACTTTGATATGTGATCTGTAATATCTTGCTGGGTATAATGCATTTTTTTTAATGGTTACTTATGAGAATCTTTGTTGCATTTGTACTAGATTATGTTTTGCTAAACTAACATTTTGTTCACTTTTTCAGGCTTTGGATGGTCAGAATATTTATAATGCATGCTGTACTCTAAGGATTGATTTTTCCAAACTGGTAAATTTGAATGTAAAATACAACAATGATAAAAGTAGAGACTATACTCGACCTGATCTTCCTTCTGGTGATGGGCAACCAGCTTTGGACCCAGCTATTGCTGCAGCATTTGCTAAGGAGACATCTCTTCTAGGTATGGTTATTGCTCCCTGAAATATTTTTTTCCACTTTGTTTAATAGAAGATATTGTTTAAACTATATTATATTATTCCAAAGAGTCAGTCCTTTAAATTGTTGGTAAGTTGTTTTTGATAGTTTTTGTTTTTCTCAGGTGAGAAAGCACGTGAATGTTATTTGGCCAGAACTCTAAAGGTCCTTCGCAGGTTTCATTAAAAAATACCACAAAAATACAAAGCAAAGCAAAAATCTACAAATATGCTTATGAAGAAAGATACATGTGGAAGTCTCATTAGGTTTAATTACACTTCATACTCTCATATACCATTACTGCCTTTTAACATCTGGTGTCCTTGTGCATGTTCTTAAGTGCTAATCTAATTTTCTTACTTAGTACAACACAGAACCAGTCAGATAAAACAAACAAGTTTTATGGGGAGATATGGCATGTGTATTTATATATAGCATTTTATAGCCTCTATTAGTTTTCACAATGGGAAGGCAATCCTATAGACAATGCTTATGGTTTCTTTCTGTTCTCTTTTGTGATTTTAGGTTTTGTTAGGGGCAATGAAATGATTCATAGTAACTGCGGTAATGAATTTCTTATAGTAGATCTGTGTAGAGAATTTTTTTTTTTGTTATTATAGATCTATTTTGCCATTTGTTTGAATTTTAAATTTCAACTTATTTTTAGATTAAACCCTATTTTTATTATGTTGTATTTAACTGTTGATACACTTAATATATATGAGTGTATTTTTTTTTTTGTCAAGATACTGTCAGTCATAAAATATTGGTTTAAAAAGTAATTTTAGAGACCACCTTGATCAGGGATTTTTTAAAAAAAACTATTTATTTGTTTGTTTTATTAATTTTATAATTATAAAAATTTTTTGACAGTATATATGCATGAATAATTTTTTTTTATATATAACATTATCCCTTGTATTCATTTTTCCAAATTTTCCCCTCCCTCCCTGGACATCCATTCAACTTCCAGTTTCTAGCTACAACAAAAAGGGCTGCCACAAACATTTTGGCACATAGAGGTCCCTTTCCCTTCTTTAGTATTTCCTTGGGATATAAGCCCAGTAGTAGTATGGCTGGGTCAAAGGGTATGCACATTTTGATAACTTTTTGGGCATAATTCCAGATTGCTCTCCAGAATGGTTGGATTCTTTCACAACTCCACCAACAATGCATCAGTGTCCCAGTTTTCCCACATCCCCTCCAACATTCATCATTATTTGTTCCTGTCATCTTAGCCAATCTGAGAGGTGTGTAGTGGTATCAGTGCATTTCTCTGATCAATAGTGATTTGGAACACTCTTTCATATGAGTGGATATAGTTTCAATTTCATCATCTGAGAATTGTCTGTTCATATCCTTTGACCATTTATCAATTGGAGAATGGTTTGGCTTCTTATAAATTAGGGTCAGTTCTCTATATATTTTGGAAATGAGACCTTTGTCAGAACCTTTAACTGTAAAAATATTTTCCCAATTTGTTACTTCCCTTCTAATCTTGTTTGCATTAGTATTGTTTGTACAGAAACTTTTTAGTTTGTTGATCAGGGATTTTTAACCTGGAATCTGTGAATTTATTTTTAAGATGTTTTGATAACTACACTTCCGTGTAATTGATTTACTTTTAAGAGAATTATTTTGAAAAGAGACCCATAATCTTCACCAGATTGCCACAGAGATTCATGATACAAGAAATTCTTAAGAATCCTTGATCTAATTCCTGAATCTAAAGACTCCTCTTTCCCTCACTCTACCTAAAATACTGGCTCAATAAAGCTAAATAATTTGATTAAAAATTATTTAATTGGCTTGTGGCAATATAGAATTGATTGCACTTAACTAATATGTACATACTTATATTATTTATCTCCTTCATCATCCTTGAAGCAGAATTTTAGAATTTAGAACCATTTTACATTTAGTCCAAAAGTAAAATGGGCTGCTTAGAGAAAGAGTGGGTTCCCCATTTCAGTGATGACTTAGTGATTATTTTGGTGGCATTTTGTAGAGGGTTTTAATAATAATAATACCTAACAACTATATAGCACTTACCTAGTTTATATATTGATTGACTTATATGTTCTGTTTTATCCCCTCCAGCTTGTAGATGATGTAATTCTGCTTGTGGCTATGTTGCCCAAGTGCCACTCAATTAAAGTATGTGTATTACTACATTTATAGAGAGACAGGTAAATAGAAAGTAATGACCTTGGGCCTTGAAAGCCAGTGTTAGCAGAATATAGTGTCTGAGAGTCTTCTAAACAAATGCAAAAGCTTCCAGTAAGATCCAAGACATAGTCTATGTGTATCATCAGGCCATCTTAACCAAGGCACTTTGATGATTTTTTGGTACAAATTCTTATAAGGCCATCTAAATCGGTACATATGTGTGTGTGTTTACACACACACACACGGATTTTTTTTTAATTGTTGTTGTTCATTAGCATAGAGAAACCATGCTTCATTGATGTAGCAAATAAATTTTTATTTTTTGATATTAGAAATAAACTGGTACTTCCTAATAAGTCCATTGTATGCATTATCTATTTTTCATCATGATCACGTCATAGTGTTGAGAGGCTTTTGAGCTTAAATTTATTTATCTCATAGTGGTTCAGCAAGATGCTCTTTCTGGCTTAACTGGTCCTATTTTAAGCCAAAATTTTTTTATTCCTTAAAATAACCATAGCATTGAATTGAGAATTGACAAAAAGAAATGTGGTTTCTAAGATTTTTCTGTTAGTTCAACCTGAATTTTCAAAATTATTTTCTGAGAGTTAGAGGTATTCATGGCTGAGAGCTGCCAAAATAAATGTAGATTTTTTTTCAGTGGTTGTGGATGACCGCCAGCATATGTGGGTAGTTAATTTTTTTCTATATCTTTTTATGGATTATATGTTTCATATTCTGCCAGTTTTTAAAAATATGTGTAGTTCAGTTCCACACAACAACCTGAACTTTTTGTCAAAATATATTCCAATATTTAAGATTTGTTTATAGTATTCCTATACAACATTGGCTTTTTTTTTTTTTTGCACCATGATAATTTTTTAATGTTATTACACTTGAATTTAACAAGTATTTATTGAGAATTTATTACTTTCATGTATTGTTCTGTTACTATGCATAGTAGCTACTGAAAATGTTAATTAGTGCTGCTGACATAATATCATATATCAAATTCCTGGTATCATCATATGATGGGTAATTATACATTAGAATTATATTTAATGCCCCAGGGAAATTTTCACTGGATTACATGTAGTTCCAACAAAGTTTCTTTTCGAAAATCAGTGAATTAGTGAGTAATTGTTCATTTCATTTCAACATTTAAGTGCCTCTTATGTGAATGAATGAATCAGTAAATGAAAAAAACATTCATTAGATAGTTATTATGTCACACACATTGTGCTGTTTATTGGGGGATATAAATTGAAAGTACAATGCAGCCTTTACTTTTGAATTTACATTCTAATTGGGGGATATCATACATAAATGAAAGTTTAATTGTGGAATGGATGGCTAAACCCAGGATTCCTTAGGCTGTTTTAGTGATCTGAAAGGGAGCAGACAACACAGTTCTTAGACTTAGAGAATCGTGACAGGTTGAATGGTAAAGCCTTGTGGCACCTCACAAGGAGTAATTGAGTTGGTAACTTTGATCTTATCCAAACATTTTAAGCAATCAAGTAGCCTTCATGGGTTTTGTGGAACTGGGGGAAGAAAGGAGTGAGGGAAAGGAAAATGAGAGAGCTCATCCCTTGGCATCTGGATATGTTTAAAGGGGGAAGGTGTTGTGCTATGCACATAGGTTATTTTGATGAGTAAGATGCCTCTCCACAAGTGGTTTTTAAATACAGTTTGAACTCTCAATCCAACTCCAAAACTCTTTGATTAGGAACATAGGTTGCTTAATCTTTTGAAGCCTCTATTTCCACATCAATAAAATTATCTCACAAAATTTTTGTGAAAAAAACCACTTTTAAAATAACATTTTAAAATTTATAAATTTCTGTATTCAAAAGATGAAAAGTGGTCTTTTCATATTTGCTTTTTAATAAAAAAAATACTTTTCAAAGATTAGTAATAGCACAGGTGTATCATTATGGTATTAATTATATTGCCTCTGTTATTATTCAGAAATTGCAAGCTTTTCCAGGTAGGGCAAAGACTAAATTAGGAAGTATACTGCTTCTCTTTTACTTAAGGCCCACACGATCAGATGCTTCTCTGTTCTCTGTGTTTTAGACAGAAGTCTCTTTCTAATAAAAACATTATGTATCCCCAGGACAGATGTCTTGTTCCCTAAATGTGGGTATACCTAGAATCTTGTCTTCATTCCTCTTTCTTTATATCCTCTCTTGGGGCTTTCAACAGCTCCCATTAGTTTTATCATTATTTTTGTGGAGATGACTCCCAGATTTGAATATATAGCTTTAGTCTTTTCTGACTGCATAGTTCCATGTCTCCAACTTCCATTGGGACTATTCAATTTAAGTGCCATAAACTTCCCAAATTGAATATAACCAAAATAGAGCTCAATGACTTTTCTCCAAATGCATTCCTATTCCTAATTTTTTTTTTTTTTTTTTTTTTTTGTAAAAAAGCACCATTGTCCTTCTAGTCACACACGTTTACAACCTTGGAGTCATTTTTAAGTCTTTTGATTCTCCCTAAATCCCTATATCTAATAATTTGCCATGTTTTGTTGATTTTTACCTCTGTAATGTCTAATAACATCTATATCCCCTTCTTTCTACAACAGTTGTCTTTGTTCTACTGAAGTTTTGATTGTTTTGAGATTGTGGTATTCTATGACTTAGAATCATAACACCATCAGGAAAACTGTTATTAAAAAGAGTTAAGTGTTAGGTTCTTACTAAGTGCTAATGAGATACTAGGTTTTTACTAGGTGCTAAGTCGGTACTTAACAATTCTCTAGTTCCGGCCTTTACTGGGAGTTTTACTTGTGAATTCCTGGGGAAGAGCTTGCATGCTTAGGAGGAGCAAGTTCATTGGTTGAAGTAATTTTTCCCAGAAGCCCTTGCATTATCCCACGCCCATTCTCTGGGAGGATAAAAGAGGGCAGCTCTGGAGGAAAAGAGAGTTTTTGTCTGGACAAAACTTGAGGCTGCTCTCTGCAGGAAGAGAAGTCGGCTCTGTACAGGAAGAAGAATCTGTCCGAGAGATTTGAGTTGACACAGTAGATCTCCTCCCAGAGAGCGATCTGCAGCTTCTGGAGACAACAGCACATTACATATTGGGGCAAGGACTTTTGCTTATCCTGAAAAGGACTTATTCTGAGCCCTTCAGAGGAGCTAGACTGGACCATCGCAATTTGGCGCCCGTCTCCGCCACTCTGGATTCGGGGATCTGAACTTTTTTTTTTTTATGTTTCAAGATCATGACCACCCTATGTTCTAAATCAAAAGAAAGGGGGAGATATTAGGTTCTTACTAAGTGCTAATGAGATAATGAGATATTAGGTTTTTACTAAGTGCTAAGTTGGTACTTAACAATTCTCTAGTTCCAGCCTTTACTGGGAGTTTTACCTGTGAATTCCTGGGGAAGAGCTTGCATGCTTAGGAGGAGCAAGTTCATTGGTTGAAGTAATTTTAATCTGTTGAGCAGTAAATTTCTTTTTTGGTATATTTTTATGATATGAGAGTAAGTATTTAGAAAATGCTATGTAGTCTATATTTTTGTGGTTTTTTTTTTTTTTTAATTTCAAATTTATTTGGACTTAACTGTAAAAGGCAGCAAGACATAGTGGATAAAAAGTTGGCCTCAGATAGGAACTTAAGCATTCAAGACTAGTTTCTAACACAGACAAGCTGTGTGTGATTGGCCACTTACTACATAATGACTAAATGTTCCAGGCAACTCTAAGATTATAAATAGTAGAGCAGTTACCTATTTGTATTGGTACAAGAGATTTCCTCAGTAGGGGTTTGCTATGTCATTGAAGTCATGGATCTAGACCTCAAAATAGTAGTAAGTTTTTAAAAACTAATATTCTGCGGCCCAAGTATTATTTTGCTTCATCTGTTCAAAAATGTTTGCTTTTTATTCTTATATACTAGGGATACCATCTGATCATAAATGCTTCAGTGGATTTTTAAAAATTTCTTTATTGTAAGTACTTTTTTCATTGGTATTGATTATATCCTATCCATACCTTGGATCCATGCCCTTCCTATAATCCTCATGGATCATAGATTAATTAAAGCTCAACAGGATCATAGTGACTGATTTTTATCCATCCTCAAAATGTACACCCCTTTCATTTTCTGCAAGTCAGAGATCTTCCTCTAGGTCTTAACACAGCATATGTGGGAGAAGTGTCGCACTTAGAATGTAGACTGTCCATTTTTAAATTTCTCACAAGTAGCCTACTTTATGCTACAAATTAGTCATTATTAAGTGATCTTCCTTAAGGTGCAAGTCTGATCATGGCATCCCATCCTTCTTTCCTCCTCTCCCCCTCTTCCCCTCTCAGAATACTCCAATGGCTCCCATTTCATTATCTTCAGGATAAAAAATATGAGTAAAACCTCAAAAAAAGCAAATATCACAGGAAGAAATTAAACTAATATTACCTGATGAAAGGTAGAGACCTATGGACTCCCACAAATTATGTAAAAACAAACCTAAGAATGGCTCCCAAGAAAAATAAAACTTGTAAAAAATAATAATAATAGTAGGAATGAATTTAGGGTTAAAAACTAACTCAAGCATTACCAACAGTAGAAAAACCTATCCTTATTTTAATTTATGTGGTAAATTTCAGGTAATCATACTTGGTATTTTAAATCAAAACATCTTTTATGGTATAAATATGCAAATCATGAAGTTCTTACTCACCTGCTTCTCTGTGTCGAATTCTGCTGAGATAAAGGGGTTATAGTATATTTCTGTTCAATCCTTTCATTAACACTTTATTTGCCATTTAGGGAGTTATGGTGTGTAGTAATAGTATGTCTTGTTGCGCTATGAATACATTCTTTGAGATTGACTTAGAAAATGGGCTTGAATTTATTGAATAATTTAATAGCTTTTTGCTTTATTAAAGCTGAAGGCCTACATTTTAAAGTATCCTCTTCCCCATGAATTTTAAGTTAAAAGACTGGCAGAGTTGTTTTGATTCTCCTTCTAATTAGTTGCCTTCAAGAGAGAAGATATTCCCAAGTAATCTTGAAGCAAAAACCTATAATTAAAATGACTTATTCAACTAAAGGATCATTGGTCTTGTTAAATAATGATTCCATAACTATATAGTAATTGTAATTTTTTGAAAACTCTTCCTTTCATATGATTTTTACTGTTAAAAACCTGAAGTGAATTTTTAAAATATCAACAAAATTTAAGTTTGCATTAAGTGACAATATGGGCAGGTTTGGAAATGGGAGGAGATAAGCTATAACATACTGAAAATGATATGGTATTTATATGAGAATTGTTATTTCATCTCAGATTTCCTTAGTGATCAATATTATCAGAAGGGAATACCCTATTCTGAAAGTTCTCCAATTGAAAGAGACCTTAAAAGAATTCTAATTTAATATTCTATCAATATTGAAATCCCTTCCACAATAGAATCCCTTTAATGATTAGCCTCTGCTTTAACACTTTTGGTGTTGAAGATAAGACTTTGTAAACTGATGACGTAGCTGTATTTAATGCAGTTTTATATTGAACATGTTTTGTGTCTAGCTGTTTTCTCCATAAAGGCTTCTTCTGGCTGCTGATTTGTCCCCAGTTGCTCTTTTGAAAATATCAACCTTTCCCCTTATCTTTTTAATTTCATGGTAATTAAAAATTTATTATAAATGTCAAACAATTTTTCCTTTTGATTTTAAAATTGAGATTTTTAAAGTGTCCTTTCCAGTTCTTTTCCATATTAAACAACTCATACCTCTCTTAATCAGAATTCTGAAATAATCCCCAGAAGAAGTTTAAGTTCATTTAAAAATTTCAGTGTATAGAAGTTAGAATCCAAATAAATTGTCAAAACCTTTACTACTAAGTTTAATTTATTCTAAGACTTCAGAAGAATTGGAATATAGGAAGTATTATATTCTTCAGATGTTTTTCAGGGAATCTAGAGGTAGAATTTAATACCCAAAGGGGAGAAATAAGCTGCCAAATTGTCTTGGACTTTTTTTTTTTAATAGCATTATTGTGAAGCAGAAGAACCCTTTCTCAGACCAATATGTTTTTTAAAAACTACTTAAGATAAAATGTGTAGTATGAGAAAAGATATAATTTACATTTGAAATATAGTTAACAAATTTCCTTTAGAGGTTCATTTAAACCAGATTTAAAAACAATGGATGAGGTAGTGAGCCAAGAAGTAAATAGAAACCTTTGTTCAGAAAGAAAAGTTTCAAGGATTTAGCTATCATTACGTAGTATTCCAAAGAAAAAATAAGCAGAATCCAAAGGAATTAGATATGTATTAGATAGTATGTCAAGTCTTATAGATCAAGAAATTTCAGGTGTATTTGAATACAGACCCTTAAACTTTAAGGGCTAAAGTTCTGTGGAGCATTTAACTAATTTCACTATAGATAATGGGGAAATGAGATGTTGAGTTTGATGTATTTCCTGATAGACTTGTAAGAATTCGTTTAGTTACTGATTTGTGGTGAAATCTACTTATTTGATGATTTTAAAGCAAGCAGTTGATTTTAGATTTTTCGATCCAGAACAGCCCAACATGAAATTGTTCAATCTAGTTATTCAATCCAGTATTAAAATTAAAGGATTAACTAACAATATGACCTTTCCATTCTTTTCTTAATGCAATTCATTGAGAAGTCTTATATATAACCCCTCCCCTTTTTTCTTTCTGTCAGATCTATCTGGTGACATCTCTTTGCTTAAAAACTCACTCTGTTCTTTATGTACCTTCTTATTGTTGGTAAAAGAAAAGGAGAGATAGTGTATATGTCTGTATCTAAGGATGCCCTTCCCAGCTTTCCTATTTTTAATTTCATTCTCTTTTTACTTCTTTCATATTAAATAAGGTTGAAAATTTTTACAGGCTATGATATGCTATTTATAATGCATGTGATACATGATTTCATGGGCTCACCTCAGGGTTCCTATATATATTAGAATGCTGTTTAGCTCTCAAGGTTTCATGCACAAAGACATAGGATCTTTAAGAATATTCAACTTCAGAGGAAACAACATTCTGAGAACTCCTATAGGGTAAGTCTTCTCTATATTCTTTTTTCCCCCTGTTTAAATTAATTTAAAATATCAAGAACAACTGGCTTTCCAAAGAAAACTGAAAGATAGTCTAATTGAGAATATGGTAGTTTTAGCAAAACATTTCGTTTGGATAAAGTAGATTTCATTTGTCTCTTGTTTTCAAATACAGAAGGCAATTTATAAAAAAGGACAAATTTTTTCTTAGGGTCCCTGTTATTTATAAATTTGTGATTTGTCAAATGATTCTCATATAAAAAGTGATTTATGGAATCATCTATTGACTTAATAAAATTGAAATGTATCACTTCAAATGACAACCCTACGTGAAATTCTTTTGGTATTATCAATATTCCCATCTTGTAGATTAGGAAACTGAGGTTAATAGAGTTTAAGTGATCATCTCTAGTGCTATGTCAGTCAGTGAATATTTGTGACATGATAGAAAAGTGCATAGGAGTGCAGTTGTGTGGAAATTGGAAATATGGCCGGCCTAAGCCCCCTCCTTAAATGGATGTTCAGAAGGAGAGGCCCTAGGAGCAAGAGTATACTGATATTGGATGGTTGAAATGATTTTGGATGATGAAGAAATTCCTGTGGCATAACAGAGATGTCCAAAAGAGTACCGCTGGGTACCAGTAGCAAAATGTATTTTCAGACCTCAAATGCAAATTTCTTTTCACTAGAACATGCTATCACTCCAGTAATAAAAGGTATATTTTGTGCCAGTATTTTAATAATTCTTTTCATTAACAAATTTTAAAAGTAATTTTTCTAGATTTTGCTTAGAAAACTCAATGTTTTCAGTGTACTTATTTTTCCCCATGTGAATGTAATTTATCTAGAATAATTACCTGATTATATAGTAGTACTTTTATTGTATATGTACTCAGTTTTTTTGTTTGTTTGGTTTTTTTTAATCACTTTTTTTGTGCCTAGTTGTAGTGTAATAGATTGGGCACTAACATTAGGAGTAAGAAAGATCTGAATTTAAATTTTACCATAGGTTTGTTGTGACATTTGAAAGTTTGAGAGACATAGTTTCTGTGTAATAATTCCTTTTATTAACAATGTAAGCATTTTATTAATAAAAGGATCAGTGACCCTCTCATATGCCAAAGACCCCTCAAGGAGCACACTCCATACTTAAATGCTCTTGAAAGGATGGGTACTCCTGAGAGTGGCAATTGACTCTTGGTTGGTTAACAAGTAATAAAAGAATGAATATTATAATGAGAGTAATCCTTTTCTAATGAGGGACTAGGGGATATGACTTTGATTTTGTCGTTTACTTCCAAATCACCCCTAGCCTTTGGGGGAAATCTAGACTTAAGGATCTATATTCCTCCACCCAAGCTTGAGTGGGCCAGGAGTTTCACCTTAAATTCCTTGTAAGATTGAGTGGAGTAGCAATAGAATATTAATCCCATCTCCTGTCTTTGGTCCTAAGGGGGAGAACTGAATCTCCTCAAATCATTGATTATTAACAATCATTTCTCTAATTTCATGACCCTGAGAAAGTCACTTTAAGCTCTTCTTGCCTCACTTTCCTCATTTGTAAAATGAAAGGGTTGGAGTAGATGTATCTCTAAGGTCACTTTGATCTCCAAGTCTATGTCTGTAATTGAAATGGTTCTAATGCCAAATCCCAGTAGGGCTAAAAAGTAAATATTAATAGTTTTAGTGGTATTCTGAAAAGATTAAATCATGATAGCTCTAATAATTTAAAATGCTCAAATGAGATATTAATAAGTACTTTAATATATTCCTTAGAAAATATATCTAATTGGGCATAATTTATTATTCCAGTGGAAGGAAAAGAATAGTATAGTGAAATAGTGTAGGGGTAGTGTAGTAGTAGTGGTGGGTGATGTAGTGTAGCAGTCCTCATTCATAAGTACTGATCCATGAGCTCTTTAGATTCAATCTTTAATTATTTTTTTGTGGAGCTCAGAAATGAGTTTTTACTCCAGATGTTCAGATCCTTTCATGAAAATCTGTAGTGTTAGGGACTCATGTTTTTGAATTTACCAAGATATTTTGGATAGATGACATGGTACTAATATTGATGCCTTTAAATGTTAATTATTGCCTTTTCCTAAATTTCCAGGTTACAAGGAGCTCTTTAGCAAAGGGAAATTCTTAAAGGGCAGTATATTCTCAAGAAACTTCTTAAGAAGTCTTAATTTCTATCCTCCAATTGATTAGCACTCTGTATAGCTCCCCTCCAGTGCATACTTCAAAAACATTTTGCTTACTTGTGATGAAAGTAAATTATTTCCTGTAGCGACTACAGGCAGTTAAGTGGCATGATGAATAGAACAATCGCCTTGAAATCAGGAAGACTCATCTTCCGGAGTTCAAATCTGTTCAAAGACATTTAGTAATTGTGTGACCTGAGCAAGCTTAACATTGTTTGCCTCATATTAATCATCTATAAAATGAACTAGAAAAGGGAATGGCAAACTACCTTGCCAAGAAAACCTGAATGGGATCAGATACAATTGGAAAAAATGACTGAAAACAAAAGTGACCCTACTTGATATGCTTACTTTGCCATATTTCAAGGTCAGTAATAGTATTATAATATTTTTCATTTCTGTGTCTAGCATTTTGAATAGCTCTTTGTAATAATATCCTATGGTATTATCATTATGGCATATACTCATACCCATTTTATATATGAAAACACTCAGTTCCAACAATTGATTGGATAAATAATTTGCCCCATCTCATAAAATCATATACTATAAATGATAGAGCAAGGTTAATAAGAGCCATTAAAATTTTACTGGAGTATCTCCTGAGTTTCAGAAATTAAAATCTGAAGGGAATATAATCTTCCATAAAGCAATAAACCATTAACTTAAAAGTAATTTGAGCCAAAGTTTAGTGTTTATATTTTTTAATTTTTGACTTTACGTAAAGGAACATAGGTAGTATGTCTAATACTTGGGGTCATATTGATAGTATTCCAATAATCAGTATTTTTAAAGTACTCACTATATGGGAAAAAGTTTGCTTGGCACTAGGAATACTATGATAAAAGTTGAAATAGGGCCTATCCTCAAGAACTATGTCTGTCTTTTGGGAGGGAAAAGCATAAACATGGATACATAAGCCCAAATTAATATATAAAATGAATATTAAATAATTTCTTGAGGAGGAGCACTTGGTGAAATGATAAATCAAAATAGATTTCACATAAAAGATTGCACTTTATTTGAACCTTAAAAGTAATTAGGATTCAAGGAACAGAGGCAAGGAAGGAGAGCATTTAACAGATAGGGAGCATCCTGTGTGCAAAGGCATGTAAGGTATGAACACTCTGAAATACTCGTTTAGCTAGACTATAATCTTTGAAGGAGTGTAATTTGCAGTGAGCCTTGAAAGATAGTTGTGACAGGTTTTCAGTGCCAAAAAGAAAAGTTTATATTTTATCTATGAGTCAGTTG
This sequence comes from Sminthopsis crassicaudata, assembly GCF_048593235.1. NCBI lineage: Eukaryota > Metazoa > Chordata > Mammalia > Dasyuromorphia > Dasyuridae > Sminthopsis > Sminthopsis crassicaudata. The sequence goes on from NC_133620.1 coordinate 411,683,398, forward strand.
GGAGCAGGGAAGTAACATGGTCAGTCAGATCTGTGCTGTAGGTACCAAAATATATTGCTTCAAAATGAAAATAATGTTAGATCACTTGACTGTACTTGGCTGTTTATGTTGTGATTTTACATTTCTGTTATTTATGGATTTTAGAATCTTACCTTTTTTGTGTTTTTCCTCCTTTCCCTGTTATTTTAAAGGCAAAATCATTTTCCTAATCCCTAAAACTTGCAACCTAGGAGTCATCCTGGATTACACATCCATACCTATACTCATATCCAATTGGTTGCCAAGGCCTGCTGATTTACTTTTGCAACATCTCTTTCTTGAATACATACCCATCTCTCCTCACACTTGCCACTACAGTGGTGCTGGCCCTCATCACCTCATTCTTAGACAATTTCAATAGTCTGTATAGATAAATTTGCCTTCACTCCATTCCAATCCAGCCTCCATTCAGCTTCTCAAAGTGATTTTCCTAAAGCTGTTCAGTCATGTGCAGTTCTGTTACCCCTCCTTTTTTCCTGCTCAGACTATAGTAGCTTTCTGTCATTTGCAGGATCAAATACAAAAAATCCTGTTTGTTCCTTACTATGCCTTTCCAATCTTCTCTATACATTAATCTGTGTCACACACTTTTTAAAATAATTTTGATTTTTTTTGGTGAGGTACTTGGGATTAAGTGACTTGCCCGGCATCACACAGCTAGGAAACATACCATATACTCTTTTTTTAAAAATAGCTTTTTATTTACAAAACATATGCATTGACCCTTACATGACCTTCTGTTCCAAATTTTCCCCTCCTTCTTCCCACTCCCTCCCCTAGATGACAGGTAGTCCCAATACATGTGAAATATGTTCAAATATAATACCATATACACTTTTTTTTTTCCCTGAGGAAATTGGGGTTAAGTGATTTGCCCAGGGTCACACAGCCAGGAAGTGTTTGTTAAATGTCTGAGATCAAATTTGAACTCAGGTCCTCCTGACTTCAGGGCAGGTGCTCTATCCATGCACCATGTAGCTGCTCCATAATACCATATACTCTTAAATGATATTGGCCTCCTTGCAGGTCTGTGAAAAAGACATTTCATTTTTGAACTCTGGGCATTTTCTCTAATGTCCCCACACTTGGAATGATCTTCCTTTTCATCTCTGTCTAAAAGTACTAACTAAAATACCATATTTTACAGCAAGCCTTTCCTGATCTCTCTTAAATCTAGTGCCTTCTTTCTATTAGTTATTTCCTTTTTTTCCTATATATAGTTTATTTGTATATATTTGTTTGTATGTTTTCCCCCATATTTTGAGATTGTAAGCTCCTTGAGACTGTCTTTAGGGACTATCTTTTGCCTCTTTTTATATCCCCAGTATTTAATACAGTGCCTGGTTCATGTGGATACATAATAAATTCTGACTGGTTGGTTCAGCTATGGACAATAGTAGCCCCTAGAATTCATCTTTTTTCCCCTTTACTTTCTTCCATCCAGCTTTTCTGACTGCATTAGCCTAGGTGAATAGCCTATGAAAATCTCAATTTCCAGTAAGAGAAAAATAAAATCAAATCAGAACCTCCTTAACATGTATGATTCTATTTTGCAATCAAAATCACATATGAAAACATAAATATCTGCTAAAATATTACGCATTGAAGTTGAGAATAGTGATTTCCAATGGAAGATTTTATGGTATTGAAATATTGAAATAAACTTCTATGTTAGAAAGATTTTTAATTAGATTAGGAAAACTTCCCTGGCTTCTAGGTTCTTGTAAAGTTTACACATCTCTAATATTTTAGCAATCTTTCTAAGTTATGCCTGTTCATTATATTTAAAGAGGGATAGGATGTATTTACTGGTACAGTGCCTCCCTCTTATTTAATTTCTTCCCCTGGTGCCTAAGGAAAAACAGTGGGAAAGAAGTCTAGACTATATAGATATATTTGAACAGATTGTCCCAGAATAGTGATGGGGGAAATAAGAAAGAATAATTGGAGATACTGTAGATAGTGAAAGCAGCAGTCAAAGGTTGATGTGCCTGACTGAATGGCCTGATATGTCACTCTCTGATAAGCATATTGGTAACTGCCAGCCTCAGCTATGCTCTGATATAGAATCTCTCTTCCACAGATAAATATTAAATGTTTATTACTCCATTTTTTTAAACTAGCGAAAAACATGTAGTTCAATGAAACATTTAAACAGGCAATGGCATTTTCCCAAAAATACTCATGAATTTGCTGGAATAAATACAATTCATAATTTCTACTTTAAATTTTGATTTTTTTTCTATATATTAAAATGTTTATGTGAATTGTTTTACATTTCTGAACTTCATTCTGTCTTTGATGTCATAAATTAGCTAAATAATCTAGTTATATACACACCAGACTATAGAAAAATATAAATTCAAGTTTTCTAAAAGTCAACAAATATTTTTTAAACTCTTGAGTATGTCCATCTTAAATCCTTTATGTAATTCTGTGTTAACCAGATTTTCTGTTACTTTTGAAGCTTCTTTTCTTTAAGTATTTAGATTCTTATATATAATTATGAGTCATGAAGTAGCATGTTGAAAGTTTGATTTTTCTAGGGAATTTCTTTTCTAAAACTATAGCATAGTAGCATTATATTAGATTTCATGTATATATTAATATACTTAAATTAGCTTCAGTTATTTTTATATATGCATTCCCAAGCAATGTGCTTTATGGTAGAGGCAGAGAAAATTTATGAATAAAATAGAATTTTTTTCTGGACTTAAAAAAAAAAATTTTTCCCCATGTCATTTATGGGATATGTGGCTATTCAAAAAGGATGAGAAGTTGAAGAAGGATTGTGATCTATATTAATAGAAGAAATATTGCATAGATGAAACCCCAGATCTATTTAATAATGAACACATGGAAGGATTTTGAATATATGGCATTGTGCAAACAAACATTCCCATAATATTTTGTTGACATTTTTATTAGTTTGATAAATATTATGACACTAAAAAAGGCATTGTGCTTGCATTGAAGAAAAGCCAGGCTCAATCCTGCCTCTACCATTATCTAGTTGTTTGACCCTTGACTAGTGCTTTCATTTTTCTGTACTTCATTTTCTTTTCTTATCTTTGAATTGAAGGGGTAGGACTTGTTGGCCTCCAAGGATACCACCTACTTTGAGGTCTATGGTCCTTTTCTTTGGTGTTTTCTGAAAATTAGGGAAAAAAACAATTTTAGTCTTTAATTTTGACTGTATTAAAATACTTACATTTTATACTGAATTAGCAAGTAAAAATGAAAACAGAAAAGTAAAAGAAGTTTATATCCCTTTTCTTCATTGATAAAATTTCTTGAACTTCCCAAAAGGATACATTTCTTTGCAAGATTAAATTTCTCTTTTGTTCTTTTGTATGTTCCTCTAATAGGATCATAGTTAGAGCTGGGATGGACAATAGAGATATTCTAGCTCATTCTACACAGTTTACAGGTAATAGAATTCAGGTCTAGCAAGATAAAATCATGTGTACAAAATCATACCACAACTAGCTGAGCTGAGATTTGGGCCAGTTTCTTTTCTGGGTTCTTCCCAATATATCCTTGCTGTATCTGGATTAATACTTGTTTTAAACATTTTAGAGCCATGCTGTTGTTTACTATTTTGCTGAATGCCATAAATCAGCTTGGCACTTAATAGATTATTATATTATCTTTCCTGGAATAAAGATAGGAGCAAACTGTACTTATAATAGTAAATAATTCTAAAATATAGCATTAACGAATGTGTGTCCATCCTAGCAACTGTAATGAAATGCTTTGACCATTCAAATAAAACTGACTAGAAACAATTTTGAAAAATGATATTAAAAAAGAGAAGTCACTTTCTCAGAGAAAGTATTTTACTAAGTCAAAGACAGCAGAGAGGTTAAGGAAAAATGAGAGTGGGGAAAATCCCCTTTAATAATATAATTGCACTAGACGACCAGTTATAATTTCCATGAAGTGAGAATGTCAGAAAACTAACTGGAAAAGATTAGAAAATCAAATAATCTAAGATAAAAGTAGCATGTCTAAATGGCATGCTCTAAGAGGTTACAGGGAAAGAATGAATAAATGAAATGGGAGATATCCTAGTATGCCAACGCTGTGCTATGTCATTTCTATCTTTGTATAGAAAGGTACACATTTTTCCCCCTTCCATATGTAATGTTACATTAACTTGAGAGGCTCAATTTTAAAGAGTCAATTGATATGAAGAATGAAAAGGATTCTGAATTAAATAGAAAATGAAAAGAGAAAGAAATTCCATAGTATGGAATTGATGTATCCATGAAATGACTTAAAAAAAGGAAAAACATCTTAAGAGTAAGCAAAAGTTGATGAGTGGTGATGAAGCAACTCAATGAGGAGGTAGTAGGAAAACCAATTAAGAAAAAACAAGGGAAAATTTTAAATAGTACAATTCCTGGCACTTAGTAGGTACTTAATAAATGCTTGTTGACTGTCTGAAAGAATAGAGAATTAAACCTGGAGAACATGCAATAGTAGTAAACCCTATAGTCTTTTTGTTGTTGTTCCCTATTGTGAAAGAATGTAATGTTTAATAGAATTTGTAGTCATGTTAGCTATTTGGTTTCAGTTAACAAGGCAAAGTGATCTTCATAAGATTTTATTTAATGTCATTGTGATGAATTCAAAATATGATACATGGTGTTTTGTATTGATCTACAAAATGAAAAGACTATTGTTTCCTAAACTATAACTAGCTATATTATTTCAAATGTGAGCTTGAAGGAAAGATGGCAAGAAGAAAATTGCCATCACTGTTAGCAGTATGAACTAGTAATAATAAAGACATTTCTTAATGATAATTTCTTGAAGTGGCTAAAATACAAAAAAAAAAAAAATGTATAGAGTTTTCTTGAGATAGTTTTCTGCTTGGAAATATAGTGTTCAGTATGATTTTCTTGTATACAAAATAGATTGCTTGTGAATTTTAAAAGTTGTACTTAATCTTTTACCAGAAAATTTAGGTACATGCTTTTGAACCAGAATATACAGAAGCTTCTTCATTTATCCCCAGTCGGTTTCATTTAAGCATGAGAAAGTATCACGCACTGTTTGGCGTGGTCTGCTGTGAACTGTGCAGCCATCATGCTTAAGTAGATTTTTGTAAAAGACTTGTGTGTGTTTCGTAAAATACGCTTTATTTTAAAATTAGGGCTTCCTGTTGCAGCTGTTCCAGGAGCTCTGAGTCCTTTGGCTATTCCAAATGCTGCTGCAGCAGCTGCTGCAGCTGCTGCTGGCCGAGTGGGTATGCCTGGAGTCTCAGCTGGTGGCAACACAGTCCTGTTGGTTAGCAATTTAAATGAAGAGGTTAGTGAAACTATTTACTAGCTTTCATTCTTTTAACTTCATTTCATTTGTGAAAGTTTATCATTTTTCTTTATTACATTTTTCCTTATATACATATTAGTCAAAGTATTTTCTGTTTATGTCTACTTCTGAATAAAATTAAAGTACTTAAGAAAATACTTTATTTTCCTAGATAGTCATTTATATATTTCTTTATCAGTAGCTACCTATTTTTCCTAAGAAAAATATGGTTAACATGCTATGGTTTGGCTTTTTTATTTTACATTTTGTTTCCAAAGGCAAATGTGATCTAATTTGCAGATTTAACTCTACAACAATTTTGCTCGTCTTTTCTGATAATTTGCTTGTTCATTTCATGCTTACATGTCATTGCATTTTTAAAATCTTATTTTATGTGAACTACTCTAATACATTTTTCTTTGAAGGTTCTCCCAAAGATCTTGACGAGGCACTCTTCCAGTCTTTCTTAGTAATTTTTTCTTTGCAGTTTTTAGTCATTGTCTTCTTTTTAAAAAAACAAAAAACAAAAAAACAAAACAAAAAAAACAAACTCTTCACCTTTAGTATTTTTCTTTCTTGTTAAATCTGAAATCTAAGGGTTTTTTTTTTCTTTAGTTCTACATTTTATGTCTCGTATATTTTATTTTGATTGCTGTGAAAGCTGGTATGAAATGTGGGAAACTTGATGTATTGACTTATGATGTCTAGTTTGAATATTTGTTTCATTTCAATTGGCCTCTGTTAATGTGAGAACATTAAGCTTATTTTATCATTTGATACTTTTTGTCATTCACAGTTTTGCATGCTAAAATGTTTGAATCAGAGCGCCTTTAAAAAAAAAAAAAAAAAAAAAAAAAAAAACTTTTGCCTGCATTTCATAACCAGCCATGCTTATGCAGTTGAAGTTCAAAGTTTAAAATTCCTATTGCATGCTTTCTCCTCCCTCCCCCCATGTTGAGATGAAATGCTGTAATTTACTCTTTGATATGGATGTACTTTACCCATATTTGTCTTGGGTGACTACATTTTACTCAGTTTTTCTTGTACAGTACATAAACCAACCATTTTCTGACCAAATTCCTGCATTTCCTATGTACTGACCTATATTTTATTTTTTTTGTTCCCCAATTCCTTATTTTTCTTCTGCATTGCTGTTTCCCTTCCCCATTTCATCCTTTTCCCTATGTGTTCACCTTCCCTTTCCTTGTCTTTTCCCAAATGCCCATTCCCTTCCCTGTCTTATCCTTTATTTTCCTTGTCCTTGTCTTCATTCCCTGTCTCCATTCCCTATGTTCATGCTTCTGTGCTTGAACAAATGTTCCTCGGACCAACTTGCCCCAATTAACCGCCTTGAACCATGATCCATGACCACCTCACCATTCTGCGGGAACCACCCTTCGTTATGGATGATCTGTTCATCTCCGCTCTTCCTCGACTCTTCTCTCTTCTTGTCTTACGCTGCTTGCTCTTCTCTCCTTCTAAAGATGGTTACGCCCCAAAGTCTGTTTACCCTCTTCGGTATGTTATTGTTAGCACTATACTTTTATTATTGATTTGATTTTTGTTTCACCTTAATTCTTATTTGTAGCTAGCACTTTGGCTTAAAGTTGAATAGTAAATCTTTTGCTATTTTTCTTTTGCTGTTTAAAAACTCCATAGACACAAAATTTGTTTTAATGCATGCTAATTTATTTTGCATGGTCTTTAATTTAATATCATTCACATAGCTTTGAGGGTTTATCAAAAATTTATTCTTTTCAAAATTCACTGTTCAAAATCTTGATCTTCTTTACTCATTGGTATGAATGTTAAGATTGAATGAGTGATCTTGTTGATGTCTGAATGTTTGTTTCATTGATATGTCAGAAATATACTGCTTAGTTAACTTGCCCTTAAAATTAATTTCATTTTTGGATTACCTCTTTGACTTCAAAAAGGTGTTTATGGGGATGTGCAACGTGTGAAGATTTTATACAATAAGAAAGACAGTGCACTTATACAGATGGCTGATGGAAACCAATCACAACTTGGTAAGACTAGATTACATGTTTGTGCTCTTAAATCTTCAATTACAGATTTTTTAACTAACCTAATTCCTTTTACTCCATTTTAAAATTACTTTGTCTTAATCTCTAATAAAATGTAGCTTTACTAACTTCACACATCATATACTGAATAGTTGTGTTTCATGCAAATATTTGTCACTGTCATTTTCCATTGACTACTATAATTATTTCATAGATGAATTCTTTGGCCAAGATGGAAAGGAAAATCTCACTGAAGAAGTCATTTGTAGTAACATTTTCTTTGTCTAATGTACAATTTATTTATATTTAATTCTCCATTATAATTCTTGTTTATTATTGTAGTTTCAATATTTTCTTTAAAGAGTGGCAACCCCATCATGATGTCTCACTACTTTTATGTTTTAACTTGTTTTTTTTTTTGTTTTGTTTTGTTTTTTTTTCCAGTAATTTAACCTTACACTAACTTATTCTCTCTTTAGGGATCATCATAACACGAGTCTGTAGCATAGATGCAGACTCAGCTGATTCTTATTTTTGCTTTCCACATACAAAAGCTAAATATTCTCATTCCTGACTTGTCTCCCCTTTAGGTACACTCTTCATTATTCCCATCCCAGCAATAAGCTGCTCTTTAGATGTAATTTATATTTCTCCCACCTGATTTCTCTTAGTCAGGTATCTAATTCAGAAGAAAAGAAGAAGCCTTGAACTATTACCCACTCTTCATGTGTCTTCCTCAAAGAGGAGAGACTTGGGAAAAGGGGAGCTGGGCTGGGGTAATGACAACTGTCTTCAAAGAAAGATTGGGCCTTTTCTGATTGGCTCCAAAGAATCAACTAAGAGAGATGGGTGGAAATTGCAAAGAAATAAATTTAGGCATAATGTCAGGGGGGAAAATTCAGTACCAAAACTGTTCCAGAACAGAATGGGTTGCTTTGGGAGGGCATTTTTCCTTCCCTAGGGTTTTCAAGCAGAGACTGGATAATCACATATCAGGTATGTAATATAGCATTTGCTTATTCAAGAATGTGTTGGGTTAGATGGGAAGGGGAAAAGAAAACAAATACTTATCAAGAACCTGCTATGTGTCAGACACTGGATATGTGCTTTGCTATATATCTTTTTTAAGTGGTCTCCAGTGTCCCAATTCCAAAATTTTGCCACTTAGAAAACATTGAGGAAAAAAAAGCTAAGAGGGAATGTTGATTTTTTTCACTATCAATTTAGAAACATTCTTCCCCATCCCTTTGTTGTTTTCCCTGGGCCTCAATGTGATTGGTTTTGAGTGAGTTCTTAGAACTAGAATTTGTTTGCTCTAGTTTGTTTTGCATATCATGATTTATTTAGTAAGAGCATAAAGGGTATCTCAAAAGTATTATTGCAGTTTTAAGCTTTTGTAGCTTTTTAAAATTGCACTAAGCTGGGGGGAGGGGCTATTGGGAAGGAGGGGAAAAATTGGAATGCAAGGTTTTACAAGGGTCAGTGTTGAAAAATTTTTTCATGCATGTGTTTTGAAAATAAAAAGCTTTGATAAAATAATAAAAATTGCACTATGACTTTTAGAACAGTATACTGAGTCTACATGAACCTTTCATCATAATAAAAATTTCTAATGTCATATTACTTGAAATATGAGAAAGTATTATTTAATGTATAAGGAGTTGATCTAAAAACTAGGAAGACCAGGGTTCAAGTCCTGCTTTTGACTTGCATGGGCTAAGTGATCTTGAGTAAGTTACTCATATAACTCTAAAGAATAAAACTGGAGGCAGCTAGGTGGCACAGTGGATAGAGCACCAGCCCTAAAGTCAGGAGGACCCGAGTTCAGATCTGGTCTCAGACCCTTAACACTTCCTAGCTGTGTGACCCTGGGCAAGTCACTTAACTCCAATTGCCTCAGGGAAAAAAAAAAAAAAGAATAAAACTTTGCAGAGCAAGTATTGATCTCCGTTAGTAGCACAGATTTGCTTAGAGTTTCTATTATACATTTGAAATCACAAATTCACCTCAATCCCTATTGCTTGAAGTATTTCTTATATTATACCCAGCATCATAAGCTGTGTATTATTAAGAAATCATTTCCTACCCTCGATTTAGTTTTTCTTCCCTTTAATTTCAAATTACCCTATTATGAGTTTCTGGTTTTCTGACTATGTGATAAGAAAGAATTTAGAATTTTTGAGAAGTCTTTTTTCATCACCCTCATTGATACTATGGAGAACTGTGAAATCTTAATTTTTGAAAAAAAATTCTTATAAATCTTTCAAATTTTTCATTCACCCCCAAGGCCTGGGACTTTGGGCAGGAGAGACTGAAACAATGGGCATTTTTATTCTTCTTTTAGAGCCCACTATATTGACTAAAATGTATGTGATAGCTTTCTGTTCTCGTGTTACTTTGGTTTTAATGGAAATTAATGTTCATGGGAGAATATAGTGAGTTTCCTGTAGGCAGATCCTTTTTTTGTGCTACTTAGGTAACATGGGAACAGTGAATGTCAATGAAAACAGTGAAGGAAGGAATAGTAGCTAATATTAGGGGGAAAAGAGAAAGAGACAAACATAAATGACTGCTTTGTGCCAGGCAATTTGCCAAGCATTTCATAAATATTATCTTTATTAGTTCCTATATATAGGATTAAGGTATATTTTGGAAACTATATAAAACCTATAAACCATTTTTTTAAACAAAGTTTGGAAAAAATAGTGTCACATACATGGTGATTGTTATAGATAACATTTAAAAAAAAAAAAACCTAATACTGGCAAAAAAAAGTTTTTTCTTCAAAAACAATTATTTTGCTTTCCAAAATAGCACATTATTTGAGTGCTTGAAAGGTACCACAAAGGTATCACAGTCAATTATTTGCTACCTTTACTTTTTTTTTTTTATTTTTTTTTTTTTTTTTTTTTTTTGAGAAGCAAGTAATTAGGATTGAGTGACTTGCCCAGTGTCACACAACTAGGAAATGTTAAATGTCTGATGCTGGATTTAAACTCAAGTTCTCCTCACTACAGGTTCAGTGTTCTATCCACTGTACCACATAGCTGCCCCTACCTTTAAAAGGCTTTTGCTTTTCATATTTTGATGAGTCACTTGTTTTACTTTTCCCAAATAACACATTATTTAGGTGCTGAAAAGTACTACAAAGGTTGTAGTACTACAACAGGCAGTTATTTGTTACCTTTATTTTTTAAAAGAGCTTTTATTTTCATATTTTGGTGAGCTATTTGCACAAAAACCACCTTCAGTTATTTTTATTTCCTTGTAGAGTTGGAATCTATTAAAAAAGAAAAATAAAAACTCCAAAAGTTGGATATATATATAGAAAGACCATGAGTCTATCAACTCATGGTATCTTGAATTGCTGGATTATGTTTAAAATGAACATTGACTATATTTTCTAGAAGCATTTTATTCTTTAATTATCTGTAAAAAGAAACTATGTAGAATTCTTTAAAATATCATTCCTGTTTTTCCAATATTTAAATGTACAGGCTATTCTTGATTATTTGGGCTATGATTATTCAATTTCATATTATTTAGACTTTAAACTTTTATCTATTCTGTTACTGTATTCTTTTCATTGGATACTAGAGGGTAGGCAGAAGAAATAGAAGGAAGTAATCTATCAAATGAATAAGACTGTGGTCAGTCATTTTATATGTGTAAGTGTATGTGCTCAATTTCCCTGCTGCTTTCAGTTTTTTTCTTGATATTCCTATTCATCATTCCATAGCTTTTTTGTTCTTAGAGCTCTCTGATAACCTTATATTTTATTTCTCTTTTGGCATTTTAGTTGCTACATTCTGAGGAGTGATCCTTCTTTCCTTAGCTTTTAAATCAGCCCTTATAGTGTTGTTTCTCAAGTTTGTATGCCCAGTATTTTAAACTAATAAAATCGTACTCACATGGATATGTGAGCTCACGGGTTCAGATGTTTTCTCTGTGATTAAGATTACAACCCAGTCATGTGTGTCCATTCTGTGTCTCTTGTCCCTGGCCTTCCTCAAGTTTGTCTAAGGAAATCACCAAAACATGTTGAGGTTCTTCCTTACTTTCTCTTGCTGTATAAAGGAAACTATTGAAGCATCCCAACCCCTGTGTTCCCTCACTTTTGCCATTCTCTTTTCATCTATACACTCCCCTGAAGACAAATGATTTTTAAATGTATGCTTTTATTTGTCTCTAAGAAAAACTGGAATAAATAAAACTATTTGTTAGGTTCTTACTAAGTGCAGTTTCTGGAGACAACAGAACTTTACAACTATTCATTTAAAATAATGAATAATTCATAGTTTGAGCTCCTAAGCTTTCTTATAGGATTTTATCCTTATTACTATGGATAATTGAAAGTTTTCTATGCTTTCATATAGAATGCATTATAAGATTTCATGATGGAGTTTATTCAGGTACAAGTTATTATGGTGTGTTTTACACCTTAAGCGAAGAACTTTTATGTCTCGGCATAGTCAAAAATCTAAAAATGATATTCTGGAAACGTTAAAAATGGGGGAGGGGAGAGGAGGCATATTTGTTTTTGCATATCATAATAGATTTATATGACCAAAGAAAATTAGTTGTCCTTGAGTTTTCAGAAAATAATGCATCATATTTCTATGATACCATACTTTTCTAAAGCACCCATAATCTCATTTGATCTTTACAACAATCTTATGTAGCAGGAGGAAGATAAGAAATTTATGCAAATAAATTTGTAAACCCAGACAGATTTTAAAAGCAGAGTGCATTGTCCTGTGATCTTCTTTTTCTCTCCTACAATACTGAAAATAAAGTACATATATACTTGCTATTAACTTCTTATTTCAAGGAACCATTATTTCTTTGGTGTGAGAATTCATTTTATCAACATAGATTGCAAATGTTTCTAGATACCTTAGTTTTTGTGAGCTGTCAAGATGGGGAAAAAAATTATCACAAGGTGGTCAGTTGGTGCTAGCAGTAAGCATTTTTCAGCTGATGTGTAGTCTGTCTCTGAGTATTGTTGTAAAGGTTTTCTGGCTTAGTAGTTTGTTGTATCCCTCTACTTGTCATAATTTTTAAGAACCCAAGGTTTCTCCAAATCTGAAAACTGAGACAAGACTTAATAACAAGAAAGGAAAGATTATAATCCTAGGTCTTCTGATTGACGATCTAGTATCCTTTCTTTTGTATTCTCACATTGCCTTTTTACCTTTATGTCAAAACCAATTCTATTTTTAGCTGTTTCACTTAAAGCTTTAGTCCAGTCCAAGTATATGATAGAAAGGAAATATAAAAACAATTTAAGTCATGAATGTGAGTGATGTGAAGATTTGAAGAATAGTTAACTTTTTTTAAAAAAAGAAAAAAAACTAGATTGTCCATTTCACATACAGAGAATAAAAAATTCAAACAGTTATAAAAATATCTGTATTTTAACCCCAGTTCAGTATTCTGCATTGATATTCTAATTCATTATTTCAGAAAGAATTCTTATAGTGTCTCCTACTTATCTCAAGAGTTCGCTATAATATATTGAATTACAGAATTTTTAGTAGAAAATAGTGTCAGTTACTATAACCTGAAAAAAAAATCTGGTAAATCTTTGGATTAGTACTGAGTAAAATATTAGTACTAAGTTTAAAAAAAAGAAATTAGTACAAAGTTAAAAACTTGTCTTTTATTATGTGAAATTTAATTCGACTTGTGGTGGTGTTCTTTAATAATGAATTTTAAAATCAATATACTAACAATGTTTAATTTACCCTTTGGCACAACACTGTATTTGTTTTGATATATATATTTTAAAATATGCCTTCTTTCCTTAGCAATGAACCATCTGAATGGACAAAAAATGTATGGAAAGATTATTCGAGTTACCCTCTCCAAGCATCAGACTGTACAACTACCTCGAGAGGGACTCGATGACCAAGGCCTAACTAAAGATTTTGGTAATTCTCCATTACATCGCTTTAAGAAGCCTGGCTCTAAAAATTTTCAGAATATTTTTCCTCCATCAGCCACTCTCCACCTTTCGAATATTCCGTAAGTATTCAATAGGAAAATGTAAAGGGTATGTTTTTTTTATTTATGCCATAAAGTAAAAGATATTAACTCTTTCTTTTTTTTTTTTCTCTCCACTTTTTCTAGTCCATCAGTAGCAGAAGAAGATCTACGTACACTTTTTGCTAACACTGGGGGCACTGTGAAAGCATTTAAATTTTTTCAGTAAGCAAGCTTCCTTGTTTTTAATTTTTAAAAATATAGAAATAAATGTTTATTCTAAGTAGTTTCTATTTTTTTCCCCAATTTTTTTTCTCCTCCACATACACATACTTAATCAAGTATTTACATTTTTTAATGTCTGCCACATTTCTAACTTGGTAATTTTGTTTCAGAAGAGATCACAAGATGGCGCTTCTTCAAATGGCAACAGTGGAGGAGGCTATCCAGGCACTGATTGATCTTCATAATTATAACCTTGGAGAAAATCACCATCTGAGAGTTTCTTTCTCCAAATCAACAATTTAGAAAAAGAGATAAAGATTTAGGGTGAATCACATTGTCAGTGTCATCACCTGTTGACTGTTCAGAAAAGTGGGGACCAGAGTTTGACTTTTGGGTTTTTTTTTCATGCTGTTATCATTCCTTGGTTATAATAAAATGAAATGCATATGTTAAAAGGCAGAGGTATTAACTGCTTTTTTTTTTCATCTGTTGTATAGGGAATCCATTTTATTGTCTGTTGAAAAGATTTCAGTTATATCCCACGTTTTTTTTTTTTTTTTTTTTTTTTCCAAACTTAGTTGACATACGTGCCTTAAAAAGGAAAACTAGTATTGCTAGAATGCATTTACTAGAAAAAAAGAATTCGTTGTCTAGGGCACATTGTTACATGGGAATTAAAATATGTTTAGGCAGGGGTGTGTAAAAAGGTTAAGTTTTTGTTTCTCCTGCTTGGAACTTATTTTTGATTATTGGCTTATCACATTTCTTTCTATTTAATCAGATGAGATACATAACATTGAAAGATTAAAACACAGCATTTTATTTTATTTTATTTTTTATTTCTACTGCCTTAGGCTTTCTTCCTTTAAGGTACATTGGCCTTCTGTATCTCATGATTCTGGTCTAGATTCAGTTATGAATGTAGGCATTAGTTAAAATTAACAAGAGTGCAGAGTATTAATTTCTTAAGACAACAAAAGTGATTTCTGTAAGTTTGAGCCCTATGTGGAAAGCGTTGTGGAATCTTAACCTTTTTGTACACACTCTTGTGGGACGTATCATATAAATGTCAGCACTAAGTAATGTCTTGTTTGTGGCTGAATATTTTTCGTAGATGTTTTTGAAGTTGACATGACTTATGTGCATTTAAATATATATTGCCATCTTTAGTTTGTAATTAAGATTTGGAATATGGTTGTGGATTTCTGAGCATGTGCAGACTGGTCTAGCTAGTTCAGGAACTGGTGCATGTATTTTTCAAAGATAAAGAAAGTGTACTGCGAAAATTTGCAGGAAGATTAATTTTGTGGCAGTTTTCTAAAACTGACAACCAGGTGGGACCAAAGTTTATGTGCCTTTAGTCTTAATTTACCTTGCATTGTAATATTCAGTTTTAATAAATCTTCAAACTATTTTGTATTTAGGAATAGATCTGACTTTACTATAAACATGGCTCAGAATCTACAGGTCAAATTAATTTGAACAATTCTTGTCAATCCGAATTGTTGATTCTGTTTAAATGACCAATACTTTTTGAAATTGATGTACTTAGTTTCAAGATTCATAGATTCTGTTATCTATGTAGACAAAATGGTCATGTATATTTTCTATTAGTTGGGTTTTTACATCTTTAGAAATGTAAAATTCAGTATAGTTTGGAAGCGGCACAATTAAAAATTAATTTTCTAACAAAGTTGGGAGGTTTGACGGTCGTTTAATTTCATTTTGTGTGTACTCTGCTTACCTCTGTAGCATGCTCAATAAACACTTCTGTAGCTCTGTATTCACCTTTTCTGTCTTTCTCTGCTGCCTTTTCTCTTTTCTCTTCTTTGTTTTCACTCTACTGTGCTTCTGAATTCATGTTTATTCTCTGCCAGGGTGGGAAAGGAATAATAATATAATATATTTCTATGGCTTTTTACCATAAATCTCAATGCTGTGAAAATATACCAGCTGGTTTTTTTTAAACATGAAAGACAGTAACTGCTTTTCAGGAGGACACATATTAAACATTTCCCACCCTGTATAACCTACTGCTTTAAAGACATAACTTTTATTGTAGCTTGTTAGTTCTCTCTATCTTTTTTGTTTTTTGTTTTTGTTTTTGTTTTTTTAATTTATTTTAGTAGATTTATGCACTAATAGATCTTTCAGGTTTGCCATGCTCTCGCTGCAGTTTCATCTTTCATCTTTTGTGTCTGCTAAAGATTTCCTACTAATCATAAAGTACCTTGTGAATATTAAGAAAGTTATTAACACTATAGAAAGGGAATGTAATAGCAGACCATACAATGATGAGGGTGGATGGGTAGATAGAAGTAGAAGAGAGGGATAACGAAAATTCTTGATTATTACAAGGATAATTTATATAATTACAAATGAAGGGGTTATAATTTTCACTTCTCAAAGGCTTTCTGTCAAATGAATAACATGTTCTCTACCAAGGATCAAAACATTTTTCTGTCACTTCTCTTTAAACTGATAGTTTATTGATATCAGATTATAGTGTGACCTCATGTCTGGCCCTTAGGTTTGCTCTTTTGCCAATAAATATCCGACAATTGTTTAAAGGTCACTGCATAACCAAGGGTTCTGCATTGAGAGAATAAAAATATATGAATTTAAGGATTATTAAATACATTTAGGTAAGTTACAAATCAAAAAGTAATTCATTCATCTTCTAGAATGAAACCTGTAGCAAATGAAATTTTATCAGTTTTGAAATTGAGAAAGTACATTTGAGATAGGGATAGTTTATATTTTGACAATATTGCAGTTCTGGAAACATTTTAGATATAGCATTAATTCTGTATTGAGTTTCAAAATGCCACCTACAGCATCATTAATAAAACATTTGTGAGTAGAGAGTGTTTTTTTTTTTTTTTTTTTTTTTTTAAATAAAGTGAGGAAGTTGAAAAACTAGTCCCGAGAACTAAGTGACAACCCTGTGCTTTCAGAACACAGGGTTTCTCAAGGGTCTTCAGATTTAATTAGGGAGAATATACTTATATATTCTGATTTGAAAGAGAGAGAAGCTGGGGGATGAAAAGTGGGAATAGTGCTACCCTTGAAACTAAGAAGGCCATGGGTTCAAATCTTACTTCTAACATACTGGCTATATGACCCTGGTCAAGTCACTTTACTTCTGTCTGCATTAGTGTCCTTAGTTATATAATTTAGTTAATAATAAAAACTATTTCTCAAAGTTGTAAGAGTAAAATCAATATATTTTTGTAAAGCACTTTGTAAACCTTAAAATGTTATGTAAATATTAGCTCTTTTAGCCAGCTCTATTACCATAAGTTTCAGAGCAGTGCAACCTGCTTGGATAGAGGGAGTTGTTTCTTGAAATATAGGTCTAGTCCATTCTCCTAATTTCTGTAAGTACTAAAAATTATTTCTTGGAAACAAGATGTGGTCAGGTAAGTCTAAATATATCATGTGAACTCCACTTTGATGATTTTATAGGATTTAATGGGCAAAAATAGGATATGTACATTTAAGGTAAATGTATACTTGAGGTAAATGGAATAATGTGAATAGTTAATATTGGAATGAGAAAAGACTACAAAGATTTCCTATTTCTAGTTCAGTATTCACTCGAAATTATGAATCCTTACCACTGTATTCTTGAAAAGTTATCATTTAGCATTTATTTCAGAACCTATAGAGATGAGGAACTAGCCTTTTCTATTACTTGAGGAAACCTATTCCATTTTTTGGATAGCTCTAATATTAGTAAGATTTGCCTTAAGTTGAGTTAAAATCCTTCTCCCTTTAACTTCAATATAGTTTTGTCTTCTAGGAGCAAGTGCATGAAAATAAAAGGGAGGCAGGAAGCATGGGACATGTTCAGGGACTGGTGAGTAAGCCAATTTTGGCAGGAGCTGTATGTGAAGAAAAGTAAGGTGAAAACACTAAAAAGGTAAAATCATGGAATTTTAGAGTATTATAGTCGGGGGAAATGAAAAGATCAATTTACTTTAATCTGATACATGAATTGCTTCTACAACATTCCTGATAAATGCTTTATTAGACCTTGCTGAAATACCTCAAATGACAGGGAATTTAATAGTTTATGAGACAGTCTGTTCCTTTTTAATAATTAGAAAGTTTTTACTTAGCCAAAATATACCTAAAACTTCATATAATCCTAGAAACCTCATGTAATCCAACTCTCCTACCTTCTACAACATTCACACCAAAACTAGAAATCTAGTTTATACTTGATCTCCGAGTAACAGGTAATCTCACTCTTTCCTGAGCCAAGTAATTTTTGTTTTGTTAGTTTGTTTATAGGAATTTTTCATTAGGTTAAGTTAAAATCTACTTCTTTATAGCTTCTACCATTTACTCTAGGTACTAAATAGAACAAATTTAATTCTTCTTTCAGGTTCTTGAAGGCTACTGTCATGCCCGTTCTTAATCTTTTTTAAAATACCCTAATCTTTTCTAAAATTTCTTCATGTAATCCTTGTGTAGCATAATCTCAAGAAAGGCAATTCTCCATTTTGGATTCTTAGTTACAGTATGTCTCTTACAATATGTTATTGTATATGAATACAAGATGTCTGACCAAAAAAAAATGTAGTGAAACTGTTGCCTCTGTCATTCTGTATATTATGCCTATCCACACAAAATAAAACCGAATTTTATGATCTGTCGTCATAATGTTGACTGTCATTGAGCATGCTTTGTGCTACTGTCCTCTTCTTTGTTCATGAACTCATGATTGCTTTTATCTGATCACAATCTTTTGTTATTCCACATTTCTCAGCTTTTTGACTTCTCCCCCCAACCTGCTCTTCATCTTTATTTTGACCTCTAATCACTCCACCCTCAATTTTTTTTTTTTTTAACCAGGTCATCTATTACCTATACACTTCTACATTCTTTTCTCCTTTCATCTTGACCCCTTAGATTTCTCAAACCAATTATGGTCTTTACTGCTACTTAAATACTGTGCAGCAAAATTGGAGAAAATCACAAGATCATGCGAGCTGGGCCTACTACAAATTTCTATTGCATAATCTGAGCTAGGCCTTTACTAAAGTCATTCCTTTTCATGATTTACTTATCCCATTTTCTTCTTGATCTGTTAGTCCATTCAGCAGAGCAGCTTTTTCTATACCTTTTCATTATTCCTTAAACTTCCAGTGGCTATCCTCATTATTCCTTTATTCCCCACTCTCTCAGTTGACAACTTAGCCTAGTATTTCACCCAATAAGGCCATCCTCATCAAACTTCCTCTTCTCTCCTCTTTCTTCTTAACTTGAACTCCTATCCTCTCATTACTTGACTATCTTTTCCTCCTTTTGTCTCTGACTTGTAAGAATGAATGACGCTTCTCCTTGCCAAGATAAACCCCTCAGGAGGGCTGAGTGATCTCATTCTGTCCCATCTTCTCCAGGAAATTGCCCCTATTATTCCCATTCATTCACTTATCTTTAATCTTTCTATCTGCTGTCTGATACCCTAGTAACAAAAATATGCAAATTTATTCCCTATACACAGAAAACCTTCAGTTGTCTCAGCTATCCCAGCTAACTATTGGTCTCTGTCTGTCCCTCCCTTTTATAGCAAGCTGCCTGTAATTGATGCCTCCACTTTTTTCCTCTCCTTATCTGTCTTCATTCTTCCTTCTTGGTCATATCACCTACTCTGCTATATTACTAATGATTTCTTACTTGCCAGATCTAATGGCCTTTTTTCAGTTCTCATCTTCAATCTCTACAGTCTTTGTACTGTCTATTACCATTTTCTCTTTTTACTCTCCTTTTAGTGTTTATATTAAGCTGAATGTTGACATATTGACTTTTTCCATGACATTTATCTCTTTGGGTTCTTCTGCCCATCTGACTACTCCGTCTCTTTTGTTGTATATTCATCCAAGTCCCTATTATGGGAACTCTTCTGAGGTCTTTTCTCCTGTTATTTCACTAGTGACCTCATGAATTCCTCTTGATTCAAATAACATCTCTCTGTAAATGGTTCTCATTTATATTTATCCAGTTCCTAACTTCTCCATTGAAATTTCTCGTAGATATCTTAAACTTTTCATGTAAAATTTAATTCATCATAGCCTTTTCTCTTAAACCTTGATATCACCATCCCCTTCCAATCACTCAGGCTTGCAATCTAGGTGTCATCCTCAACTCCTCATTCCCCTCACCCCAACCCGTTGTTCTTCCATCTCCCATATCCAATCTGTTGCTAAGTTCCATTGTTTCTACCTTTAAAACAACTCTCTGATATACTTTTCTTCTGATGCTGTCACCATCATGTTGTGGTCTTTCTGCCTCAAATCTCTCCCTACTTCAATCCTTCTTCCACTTAGATGTAGAAGCATAGGTCTTACCATGCTTTGTTCAGTCTTCCCTATTGGTTCTAGGGTCAAATCCTTATTTAATTTTTAAAATCCTTTATAACCTGGCTCCTCCCTACTTTTCTAGTCAGCTGGTGCTTAGAACAGTGCCTCATACATAGTAGGTACTTAATAAATGTTTATCAGTTGATTATATCTTATTTGCTCCCCATTTCCTGACTTGTGGGCATTTTTATAGGCTATTCTCTCTGTCTGGAAGTCTTTACCCCTTCATTTCCATCTGAAGGACAGGCACAGACTAATTTTGGAAATTTTTCATTAAAAGGGAAGGAAGAGATGGGATTGTATCTCAGGGAATTAATTTAAAACATAAAGAGAAGAATCTGGTGTTTCTTTTTTTGCAGTGATTATAAAACTTTTTGATTTTTAACTCCCTTTATACACT
The DNA here is from genome assembly GCF_048593235.1 of Sminthopsis crassicaudata. Lineage (NCBI taxonomy): Eukaryota > Metazoa > Chordata > Mammalia > Dasyuromorphia > Dasyuridae > Sminthopsis > Sminthopsis crassicaudata. Next base: position 411,703,761 of record NC_133620.1, read on the forward strand.
TAAAAAATTATTGAGGGGCAGCTAGGTGGCGCAGTGGATAGAGCACCAGCCCTGAATTCATGAGGACCCTAGTTCAAATGTGGTCTCAGACACTTAACACTTCCTAGCTGTGTGACCCTGGGCAAGTCACTTAACCCCAGCCTCAGGGGGAAAAAAATTATTGAAGATTCCTAAAGACTTTTGTATGATTATATCATATCATATCAAAAAAAAATTTTTTTACCATATTAAACATTGAAATGTTTTAGTATTATTATGAAAATAGTTTTGATGTTGCAGACCCCCAGGGTATTTGGTAAAGCTTTGAGAAATAATTATGTGTAGATATATTTTTAAAGTTTTCCTCTTTAATAACTGTCACTTCTTAAAAAATATTAAGTCTGTGAAAGTATGGTAACTATGTTATTATAGTATTTAGAAAACTTAAAACAAAGCAGGACATAATATGTGAAATATCCTTAGAAATATGCTTTCCGGCCTCACATTTATCTCCCAGATCATGTAACCTTAAAGCAGGATAGTTAACTGCTGGAAAATCCACCAAGATTTTGGTGCTAAATGAAGATGGGGCCTCATGCATGAATATTAAATAAGGGTGAACGTTTTGATAGCCATGTCTTGTTTATTCTGAACTAGATCTACAGTCCCATTTGTATGGGAAATCTTTCTAGATTGGAAACTTTACCAGTTTACCAGTGCTACTTGATCAATCAGCTTTATATAAGGCATTATACCAGGTGCTTAGAAAACATACAAAAGAAAAAAACAAAAAAGTCTCTGAATTCAAGGAACTTCCATCCTATTGGGAAATGTGTAAATTCATGCACATATGTTTATGTATGTTAAAAATAAATGAAAAGTAAATCCAGCAGTAGGCAAGGTAAAAAAGATGTATGTATGTATATACACATTTGAAACAAATGCCAGTTATTTTTTTCAGTAATGCTTATATTTCAATAGGAGTGAATATCCAAACATAGAAAACTGATTCAAGATAAGATAGTAAGAGGGGTGGAATGCTATATTGAAGGCCTCATGAAGAAGTTGGCAAGATCTTGAGCTAACTCCTAAAGGAAACTAAAGATTCCAAAAAGTAGAGGAGACAAGGGAGCCTAATCAAACACATTAGAGAAATAAATGGAATATCAACTGTCAAGCACAACAAGAAAGATTGTGACCATATTCTACATACTGGGGTAGTTATGCTTAATAAGCTTAGAAAAATACAGGAGGTTGGAGCCAGGGTCTATAGGTGTTGTAAATGTCAAACAGGAATTTTGTCTTTGATTCAATAGACAATGGATAGTCCTCAGTCAATAAACATTTATGAAGTGCCTAGTATGTGCCAGACACTATGCTAAGCACTGAGAATACAGAAAAAGGCAAAAGAACAGTCCTCCTTCTCTAGGAGTTTACAATCTAATGAGGGAGATTATATGCAAATATGTAAGAACAAGAGCTCTATATAGGTCTTCCGAATCATGTGACTTAACAAGATTAAGATTGAGGACTAAATATTTTCTCTGATTCCCAAGACCTATTTTTGTGTCAAAGACAAAATAACAAGTTGTCTTTGTGATCTAGGACAATTGGGATGCAAAAGAAGGTTCAAACAAGCAAATAAACCAACCTGGTGCTTGCTGATCCTGAACTTATTCAAGATCCTTTTCCCACCAGCTGGCTAATGACAGTGAGGCTGCATTAACAGACACGAGAACCTTACACAACCTACTGTAGTACTGTCTCCTCTTTGTTGCCATTTAGATCTGGGATCCAGGCTACAAGTATTTGCCTACGTCAGGACATCTAGAATAACTGCAATCCTCCAGCAGCAAAACCCTTTCAGGATCTGTAGCCTGTTTGCACCAGTACAATAAACCCGAATTGTGGGTGCCAGGACAGTCTGTTGGCACCAAGTGCTGCAAAGCTCTGAACTGTATATGCTGAGTTGGACTTGTTATATGGCATCTATGCAACAGCTTTCTGACCAGCCTGTGTGGAACTGAAGAACAGAAGGAATAGGACAGGATACCACCAAAATAGGAATGGGGGTAGAAAGGCATTGTAGAACTATGTAATACTTCACAAAGCATGGGAGAGAGTACAACATTCAGCAGCTAAAGGTGAATTCTGACTACCCAAAAGTTACTTGAGGCAAAGAGGCCAAACTATAAATTGCCCAAGATAAAAGTAGGCTGTATACTTGGAGATCCAGCCTCTTAAGAAAACCATCATCAGAAGAAGGGTGTCAGAGAGTTAATAGGGGAAAAACAGGAAGGGGGGAAAAAAAACCTCAAAACATCATGATACAATAGAGAAAACACTTAACCAAATTTTGGGGGGGAAATTAGACCAAAAAAAAAAAAAGAAATTTAATTTAAAAACTTTAAATATGAATGGATAAATTATCCAATAAAACAAAGGCAGATTGAATTAGAAAACAAAATAAAATCTATTGCTTAAAAGAAATTTCATTTATGATTAAAAAAATTCTATTAAGTGAATCAAAAACAATTAAAATCATGCTGACAAAGAAAAAAACATTCAAAAAATGATTAAACAAGGAAACTATAATAAGCCAAAAGGTTATCATAGACCAAAAAAAATCACTATCAATTAATGTATGTGCTCAAAATACTGTAGCTTCCAAATTCATAAAGGAAACATCTGAGCTACAAAACAATAATGAAAGGAGACTCCATTATCCCTCTGTTTTAACAGATAAAGGGAAATACAAAACTGAATAAATTGCTGGAGAAACTAGAATTAAAAGATGCATGACATCTTTTAAATGAGGCAGAAAGTGTACACATACACATGCACATTTATTTCTTAGCATCACTTTGCAAATGGACAATGTATTAAGGCTTAGCGTTACTGAGAAGAACTTTTAAAATATATAAGTTAACTTAAGCACCTTTTGTGGATCGTAACACAATAAAAATAGTAATTGTTATAGGCACCATAAACAAAAAATACCCAAATATAGACTAAAATTCCTAAATAGTGTTATGGACCAGAACTCTATACTTAAAACAAGGATTCTTGCAAGGTGTTAAGTCAGTGGAATTGATAAGACAATAGTTATCTAGGTTAGCATGGTGATTAATAGTTCTCCAAGTTCAAGGTGATTGATTTAATGTTAGAACAAATAATGGTTTCCTAGTGATAGAATGATTGGTTTATACTCAATGTAGATCATATAAGCTGGGACAGACTCAGCCAAGGACCCAGAGACAGATTCATTGTATCATCCACCTTTGTGGTGGCTGGAGGCTGAAGTACTCTATCTTACACCACTATGGTGACAGACTCTCCTCCATTTCTCCACTGAGACTAAGGCCTGTCTGAGCCAGAGAAAGACTCAAAAAAAGAGATTGAAAGAGAGATTCATTCCATCTTCATGAGCCTCGGGGTGGCTGGCCTCTCCTTCTATTCCCCCCACTGAGAACAAGGCTGGTCTGAAAGGCTGTCAAGAAAGCTAGCTGTGCCCCAGGCAAGGAAACTAGACTGTGAAGGCGATAATAAAGTATTTGAACTTTAATACCTGGCTATTCTTGTGGTGATTGTTCAACTAAAACAAAGGTTGCTCCAGAGACCTCCAGAAAACTAACCAGAACATTACAAAAGAGTCTTAGAACAAGTCATAGGAATAATAAAAATTATAATGAACTAGTTTAACAATTTTTGGAATCCAGCTAAAAAAGTTCCTAGGAAAAATCATATCTTTATCAAGATCTGTTAACAGTAGAAAAAGATGAACTGGGTATGGTTTTTGTTTTGTTTTGTTTTTAATCAACAAGCAAACCTAAAATAAGAGGATATATTAAAAATTAGAGTAAATAAATTGCAAACCAAAAAGTAATCATGAAGCTGAAAACTGAAAAAGTTTGAAAAGACTTAAAAATGATAGCTAACCTGACTCGAGGAGAAAATAAAAAAGCAAACGAGTAAGATGAAACACAACAAAACCAGTTTTATGCCAACAAAACTTAAAATAGAGGGATACCTTAAAAAATATTGAATACCCAAAATATCAGAAGATCAGATAGATATATTAAATAAATTAACCTCAGAAAATGAAGTAAGATAAAGCTACAAAGGGAGAAAAAAATCCTAGTCTTGATGGATTTGTTGGAAATTTCTGTCTTTTAAAAAACATTTTTTTAAAAAATTTAGAATTCGTACTTGACAAATGATTCTCAAAAATTGAGAAATCCTTCTACTAGAATCCCTCTATGAGACAAACATAAAACCTTAACCAAGGAAAGGAAACAAAATTTTTGGCCATTGTCATTAATGAACATTGATTCAAAAACTTTTTAAAAAATACTGTGAAATAGGCCATAGTAATTTATGCAAGAAAGCAGCATGACCAAGTGGGATTTATATCAAATGATGAAAGGATTAAAGTTCAATATTAGGAAAACAGTCATATTGAAACCCAGAAGCATCTCAAACTACATGATCATCTTAATAGGTGTAGAAAAAGTATTTGACAAATATGAGAAGCCTTTTTTGGGAAAAAAAAATGTCTAAAAGCAAAAGCTAGTATCAGCTGCAATGGTGTTACATTAGGACCTTTTCCAGTAAATGTATGGGTGAAGCCAGATTATCTACTCCCACCAGTATTATTTGCTACAATCCTGGAAATACAAATTAAAACCACCTTGAGGTTTTACCTTCTACTCTTCGAATTGGCAAAAATTATAAAAAAGCCAATAGTTATTGTTGGAGGGGTTGTGGAATAATTAGCAAAGTAAAACGTTGAAGCTATCAAATGATACAATCATTTTGAAAATCACTTTATATTTGTGTTAATAAAGTGATAAAAATCTATAGCCTTTGAACCAAAGATTCCACTATTGGATTTATATCTCCAGGAAGCCATCAATAAAAAAAAGTTCCTATAAACTCCGAAATGTCTACAATTGCACCTTTTATAACATCTAAGAATTGGAAACAAAGTAAATGCCCACCTGATGGGGAACGATTATGATACATAAATGTGATGTAATATAACTCTGCTGTAAGAAATGTGGGTGATGAGTAGAGATGAAGCAAGCAGAGTTAAGAAAATTACAAAATAACTACAATGATACAAGTGGAAAGAGCTGCATATATTACAAAAAAGACTCCAAGAAATATGAGAGGACATCTCCAATTTAACCTTTTGTGGAGTTGAGAGTTTTACAGGTATTACACATTAAATGTTTTCAGAGCTTTTCAGTGTGTCACGGTCATTTTTCTTTTTTATCACCAAAAAAAAATACTGCTTTTCGTATGGAATGCCTCTCTGAGAGGGATGCTTGTGATGATTATGATAAATATATAAAATGAAATCCCAGAAAAGAGCCTTGTTTTATACTTGGTAGAGAATAGGATGTGGACGATGTTCCAGCAAAGGAAACTTAAGAAGTAATAGTAGCAGAACCAAAATGTACAACTGGTTTTTATTCCTACTATATCAGTATAACAAGCAGCATTTACAAAATGGTCAAGAAAAATTATTCTTGGGACTTTGATCCATTTTAGCTAATTAACTAAAGTAAACATTCTACTAATAATTACTTTTCGTCTGGTCTTAGGATTTCATTAAAATAGAGAAATTCCTTTGAGGAAACTCTTTTAATGCAGATTTCAATCAGGATAATAAACTTGTTAGAGATAGTATTTGAACTCACGTCTTCCTATTTTTGAGGCCCTCTCAGTATCCAACATAATGTGCTGCCTCTCAGCCAACTGATTTGAGATTGATTAATCATGAAAGAGACCGAACCTTGCAAATTTGATTCACTGATTGGGATAGAATTCTATACCAAGTCCTGACTGAAGGCCCATGAAAAGGTGGTATTGATATTATTTGGCTTTTGTTTGAAGATGAGTTAATTTAGGTAGGTCAAGTTGAGAACAATCTTGACTTAAAATGGAAACAGAGGTAGAGAATTATTTACAGTGAGTGGTGTTGGTCAACTGAGTAACCCAGTTAGATACGTTCTGCCACAAAGGCCAGTTTGGCTCATTCCATGAATAATCATTAGAGATAGAGTTGATCTACCTATTCAGGACAGAGTGTGAAGGACTTCAGGTATTTGCCTAAGGCCAAAATTACCGAAGATGCTTTGAAGCAAAAATTTTCTTAAAGAGTAGAAAATTTGCCTCATATGACAACTAATTAATTCTTCAGGTGTTTGGTCCACCATTTGTTACAACTACACTGCCTATAGAGAGCATCCTGTCCCATTCCCCAAATCTTTTGAAGGAATTACAATATGAAAAAAGACTGCCAGATCATACTTATTCTCTTCTGCCTGGGCAGGACTAAGATATAGGATGAGATCTGAATTAGTTGCTAAAGAATCATCAAATTGATGAAAACTGTCATTTAGGTTTGCTTCACACTTCAAAGCATTTGACTGATAGGTAAAAATCTCAGTCAACATGCCTTAAACTAAGCTGCTTCTGAACTTCTATAATTCTCATCATCTATACCCTATTAGAGATGGTTGTATTGTTCTAGTCAAATTACTTTTAGAGAAAAGGAGTTTTGAAGATCTCCATTTCATCCCACTAGTTTTTGTGTTGCTCTCTAGCATTTTTGAAGCCTTTTAAGAAAAGAATCTTTTAAATGGATTTCAGAAATGCTTTGTTTTCCTAAGATCTACCTATTTCATAGCCAACTCAAGGCTAATGTCTCCCCCATTAGATTGTAAGCTCCTTGAATGCTTTTGCCTATTTTTCTTTTTTTTAATCCCAACACTTAGCACAGTACCTGGCACATAGTAAGTGCCTAATATATCTTGTTAATTAATTAGTTGATTAATACTTTAGCCCATTCTTTGTATTTTTAGTGAAGTCTTATCTATTTTCAGTACCATGGAAATAAGGTTAAAATATTTAACAATTTTTAGTGTTCAGGAACATGAAAATTTTGACATATCACAAGGTAATAGCTAAGAAGCAAAGAGAATTTGTTTTTTTCAAATTTGGAGAACCTTGCACATAAACATTCAGTTAAATATTTAAGTAACTACCTAACTATGAAAAACTGTTGTATTTAGTAAGGACTGAAAATATAATACAGACTCTGCTCTCAATAAATTTAAAAATTTTGGTACCTCATAAGAAATCACTAAGAGCAACAGTTCAGAGTTGCAGAGATAGATTTTAAAATAAGCTTGAGAATAATTAAAATTAAGTGAAAGTGAAATGGACTATCTGAAGAGAGAGCATGCTTTCTATCACTAGAGGTCTTCAGGTAATGCTAGAATAACCACTTAAACATTTCGCCAAATGTTTTCTAAATGCCTACTGTGTGTTAGATGTGCTACTCTAGGGGAATATGTACACTAATAGAGGGAACATGGGGGTGTAACAAAATATAACTGTCATGTTCTTCTCAATTCTAATCTGCAATTCTATCAGATACCCTCAGATGCATCGACCCAGTGCCTATATCAAAAAGAACCCAAGTTTCTAAACTGCCCTAGTTATTTTTATATGAATACTGTCTAATTTGTGGTATTCTTGATTCTAAAATCAAACAATATTTAAAATATTTTTTAGTAAAATTTACTAAAAAATTTAGTAAAAAATAGTTTATTAAGGTGTGGTACAGGAGGTGTAATGGCACTCTCTCTATCCTTAGGTTTCATTAGCTTCTTTGACTAAAAATCCACATTGCTTGCTCGTGAGCTTGCAGCCTATTGTAGTTACCCGGAATTTTTTCATAGAGCTCCTATCTGGATATTCTAATCTTGTATGAGTAAAGTAGATTTTTTTGACTATATTTGTCCTTTTTAAATTTTGATCTTAATAAATTTGATTGAATGTCAGTTTTCCTATCAAGCTCTTTTTGAATTCTCTAATGGATTATCAGTTCAGATATGAAGGTAGAATTAAAAGGATTTAACAACTGATCGGATGTGAGAAATTGAGAAGACAAAAGGAAAACCTGTAGATTTCATATTAAAGTTTTCAGGGATAATGGTGGTGTCATCAACAGATGCAGGAAAATTTAGAAGAATATCTTTTAGGAAGTAATATAATGAATCCAGTTGTTAGGAGTGGTTGTGGGGTAACTAGGTTAGAATGTCGGGCAAACATTTAGAAATGTAGAACTGGAATTTATAAGAGAATATCTGAAGAAAGATTTATAGAGAATATATATGACCAGCCAAAAGAGGTTTAACGTCACTCCCTGAATCTTTAAGTTCTATCTATCTAATTTTGGGAGTCATTGTGTAGTAATGTTTATTCCATTGAAACAGATTAATTCACCAAGGGGCAAAAATGTAAAAAGAAAGAGAACCCAAAAGCGAACCGTAAAGGACACCCATACTTAGAAGGAAAGACTAAGAAAAAGAAATCAAAAATAACTAGCATTTATATAGATCTATTTAAAATGCTTTATGTAAGTTGGCATTGATTCTCTTAAAAACCCCATGAAGTAGATGATATTTCCCCCATTTTACATTTGAGGAACCTAAGGCTAAAAACTGTTTAGTGTGACTTGCCCAGGTCACACAGGCTTACAAATGGCTGAGATGATATTTCAAATCAGGTCCTCCTTATTCCCAAATTACATTATTTTCTCTTTTTCTGAATTCAGAGGGGAAGAAACACAAAATATCCCAAGGTAGATTGTCTTTTGTCAAAGATGTCCAAGACTTCAGGAGATGTGATGTCATGACATGCAAGGGAATTGGATTTGTATGAAGAAAGGCTGTGTAAAATCACTAGCCTCACTTTCTCATCTGGAGCCATCTGGTTCCAGTGGCAAGATAATGGGCCTGGATACAATGGGATACCTTGGTCTTTTTAAGTAAAATCTTTAATATCTTTGTTTGAGGTAACCATTCTTGCAGTGATTAAGGATTAAGGTTAGGTAAAAAAGAAATGAGGCTACCCAGCTTTAAATCAGATAGAGACTTGCTTAAAGATTTGGTTTCTGCTCTAAACAGGAAGTAGACAAATGGATTAAATATCTACAGCCTTAATTTCCTTGCTAACTGTCCTAGGTTCCAAAAGAATTTCTCTTTGAGGAGGGAGGGGCAGAGTTATGCAAGGTTCAAGTTACCTCTCTGGAACTTCCACCCTCACTTTCTCTCATCTAGAACTGTTCCAAGCCTTCTTTTAGGGATGCTTATGTACCATTGGACCTAAAGTGTCTTTGTAAAGAGGCCTGTGATATTGATTGAAGAAGGATCCATAATTCACCAGTGATTAGAAGGGAATTTTCATATTGTCCCACAGTGAAAAATGCTAGCTTTAGGGGACAAGAATTACCATGATGGAGGTGATAAAAGTCGGGGAACACAGCAATTAGAAGATAACTGCAAAGTTCCAGGAAGATGGAGACAAAGATCTCCTCCACATCTTTTATTGGAGCCTTGACCTTTCTAGGCTTTGATCCTCAGAACCAAGTGGTCCTTTGTCCAGCAAGATGCTTTCCTGGAATTTTTTCCATTGTACCATGTGGTTAGAATTATAAGAAATAGCTTATTTCAGAGTAATAGGGATATTATGAATAATTTAGTCCAAACCTTTCACTTTACAGTTGAAGAATTTGAAACCTCCAAAAAGAGAAGTATTGCCCAGGACCATAATCCATTTTTTGGCAGAGATAGGAAGCAAACCCAGTTGTGGCTAGTTCATTTTCTCTTCCCCCCTTTCCCTTTCTTTACCCCCTCCTCTCTCTTCTCTTCCTCCCCTTTTTTTTTCTCTCTCCTTTTCCCTCTCTCCTCTCCTCTTCTTTTCCTCCCTCTCCCCCTCTCTCTTCCTCTCCCTAAGATAAGTTTAAATAAGAGCAATAGTTATTATCCTGTATATACTACAACTGTCGCGATTATCCTTCTACAGGGATTGTGGTCTTGCTTGATGACTCCAGTATGTGTACAGGTTTGTCTTTTGAACAGTTTGGTTCTTAAATTTGCCCCCCTTCTCCAGGGTAAAGAAAGTATCTTAGACCAATACCATCTTAGTCCCCATTATCCACAACAGTAGCACTAAACAGAAGGGTACCTCAAAAGAAGAGCCCCTTTATGTTTCTAGTGAAGCTATAATGAATGTTTAGGCCCATGGGAAAGCAATCCTGCCCTGTGACTTCATAATAAACCTTGTCCACCCACATGGACATCCTAATTATGTATATGTACAAAATAAGTTGAAACCTTTATTTCAATTAGGCTAGACCATTCACCAACCTCTAAATAAGCTACATGAATTCCTTCTCTAGATTTATATTGATGCTTTCTTTGCCCTTTTTCTTTCTCCATCTCCACTTGCATTCTCTATCCCTCTTAATAAAGCAATCTATACTTTTAAAGGCCTAAATCTGGTTTCATGTATTTGATGGTTGCTATAGTCCTCTGGGCTTTCTTGTGTCAATTTCTTGACTAGAGAGCCATATAAAAAGACCTTTGATTTTGTTATTGATCAGAGTGAGGAGGGAACAAGCATTTATTAAGCATCTGCCATGTGCCAAACTCTGTGCTACCAGGTTTTGCAGATGTCTTTTGATTAGCACCTTTCTACCAGAAAGGCAAAATAATAATGAGAATTTATGTATACTTTAAGGTTTGCAAAGTATTTTACAAGCCTTATCTCATTTTATCTTTATATTAAATCTGGGAGATAGCTTCTGTTATTATCCTTTTACGCTTGAGGAAACTGAAGGACAAAGCTTAAGTAACTTGGGTTACACAATCTAGTATGTGATTGAAACCAGATATGAACTCTGGTTTTTCTGATTCCAGGTCCAGAACTCTACCCACTATGCCATCTAGCTGCCTCTTCAAAAAAAGCATGAATGTAGAACAAAATACCAATCATGACAACTATAGGAGCAAGACTGAAGATCTCACTAATAGGATTGATACCCTTTGCCTTATTTTCTATTAACAACCAAAATCTCACATTGTACATATAGATCATAAGGTTCTTTAATTTCTCACCATTTACTAATGCTATTTTGGACATAGTTATCAATGCTAAGAATACTTATTGGCAGTAACCAACTAAATTTTGTTTTAACTGCCTGATATATGCAGAACACTCGTAGTACAGTATATGGCACAAAGAAAGTATAATAAATGCTTGATTGAATTAATAATTATTTGAATACATTTGTATGAGAATTTTAAGGAATTTCTTTTACTCTGCTCTTAGTAAGCTCAGAGCACTTCTCTTTGCTTATTTCTTCAGTGCTTATTTACTTTAGGCTAGAAAGATTTGCAGATCTACAGTGTAATTTTTAACTACCCACAGATGTAGTGCACTAATATGCCTTTGCCATATGAGAAAAATGGAATATTGTACAGGCTTGGATCAGGGTTAAGATCCTTAGTTTGGAAGTACGAGTTTTGTATTTAATAATCTCAAATAGCTTCCCTTGAAGACTTAAGGGTCTCAAATTAACTTTGTTCCTAGATAGTGGTGCTTATGAGTTACTATTATACCTTCTGTTTGACTTTACTTGAATCTTACATTTTTTCTCATCACAAGAGGTAAGAGAACCCATTTATTATATATCATAAATATAGTTAGGTGTTATAAAAGGTCTTTGAAATTTTAAAAGGCTTAGAATAGCAGTGTTTCTAATTTTGTGAATGAATAATAAATGCATGAGAATATAGAAAATGATAGAATTCATATCTCTTCACTTGCATGCATTTTGTTATTCCCTAGACTGAATATATAAAAACATGATAGCTATGTACACACACATAATGTATACATTCATTTGTGTCTATAAATGCATGCATGTAGGATTTATATGTGCACACATATATTCCCATGAATATCCAGTACATAATTAAGACGATACACTGCAAAGTATTGAACTTGATTTATGGAACTTGGAGTCACTAGATTTGATTTTAAAACCCAGCTTGGCCAATTATTATCTGAGCTTGTACAAGTCATCTGATTTCTCTGAACCTCAGTTTCTTGATTTGTTTAAACTTCCTTTCAACTCTATATCTGTGAACCTATAATCTTTCTGTGGACAAGGCAAGTGACAGCTTAGTGTCAGCCAGACAACAAGAACTCATTAAACATTATTTTTCAAACCCTGCGTGAAAACTCGTAGGGATTTAAAAAAAAAAAAAAATCAAGCCATGAACCCAAAGAGCAGGAAGTTTATATTCTAATAGGAGAGGAGGAATAACATGTAAAGAACTATAATATAAAATATGCATGATGTAAATGGAAGACAGAGAAAAACCACTTGATGGAGGATGAGAGGGACAGGGAGAGTGAAGAACTTAATGCAAAAGGTGGTGGGCCTGATGTAGAGAGAGCTGGACTTGGAAGCGGGAAGATCTGGGTGAGAGCCCTGCTTCAATACTTACTAGCTGTCACTTAAGTTCTCAACATCCTAAGCAGCTCTCTCAGACTCTTAAGTAATAGTTGAATTGCCATTTTTCTATTAGTGGAAAATTTTTCCCATATTAGGAGTTTTATACACAGCTGAAGTCACAGATCAGGACCAAAAATGAAGCTTAGAGAGCTATTAGCTTATAATTCCTGTTTCACTCCATATATACATATGTGATACACACATATAGTAATGTTATATATGAATGTATATTCTGAATTTATATAACATGGCATGGTAAAGAGAGGCTTGGCTTTGGAATTGTTGCTGCTGAGTATTGATCTTTGAAGAAGTGGACAAATCAAACAGCCTATCAGTGCCTCGAGCAATTCACCCTAGGACAATAAATTACAGAGGAGTTGTAGATCCCTATGAGGGGAAGGGGTTTATAAATGGAGAGTTCTGCACACTGATGAAAGGATGGTTCCAGATCCAAAAAAATACACCTCCATATCCTCCACACATAGAGATTTCAGACTTAAAGATAGATGCATAGTAAAATCAACTATCTTTAATAAATGATTAGTTTGCTTTTTGTCTTCTTCTCCCTAGTTTAAATTGTCCCGATCCCTTTCCCCCCTATCTCCCTTGGTCCAGTAAAGTACCATAGTTAAATGAGCAATAAAGTTATCCTTGTCAGGCAATGTTATGGAAAATTATTTGAATATCATTGCTAAGCCAGGTGAGCCATTTAAAAATGTAAATAGCTTTGCAAAACCATGAATCTAGCTGATGAAGAGCAAATGTAATGCTGATTGATTTATTAGAATCTTTTCCTGATTAGTAATTGCTTCAGAATCTCTTTTCAGTGGTTCAGTTTATCATGTTAGTATCAGACCTTAATATATTTCTGGAGAGCTATCAAATCTATAAGTGTTTTTACATCATTAGTCAAAATACTTTGCAATAGACAATAGCATGCCAATAACCATGTTTTTTCCCCCAATCACTGACTATTTACACTTAATATAGATCAGATTTTATGATGTTCAAAAGCTTAGCATCGATTTTCCTTATAACATATAGGTATATAAGTGCATGTATAAGTATATATACTTAAATATATATTTGTGTCTGAAATTTTAAATTGTGGCATTAATTCAATATTTATATTCTCATATTTCTGTCACTGTTCTTGAGTTTCTAATATTTTTACTCAGTAATAGGGAAATATAGATAAACTTTGTATGAAATGCACAAATATATTTCCCTTCTAAACAGAAGCACTGTCGTTAAGCATTACTTTAATTCTACTTTTGAGATTTATAGTAGTTTCATATGTTCTTGGGATAAATTATGTAAGAAAATTTTTTAAAAGTCACTGGAAACAAGTTAGTATTCAAAGAATTTGGCTCTGAGTTTCAAAGTTATTTATTCTCAACTGAAAATGTATATCAGTCAATCACAATTTTTCTAATGTGTTTTGTGTACTTTTTTAAAAAATATAAACTGTAATTGAGAATTTTCCAATGGTAAATAACCTTTATATTATTCATGAATTGTTAGGTATGTAGCTATAATTGCTATTGTAATTTATATATATTATATATTTACCAAATTTTGCATTATTAAAGCATCTTCAGTTCATAACTTGTAGTTAGCAAGGACATAACTTTTTTTTTTAATTGAAATTTACATAAGATAAGGTAGAAATCAGCAGCTTTGTCATTTGGTTCTCCTAGCTATTAAGTGGCAAGACATTTAGCATAGTTGAATCCATGCTTCAGCTTCCTTCTTTTTGTGGTATGCTACAAGTCCTGACTAATTGACACTGGCTGTACTTAGTTTTACAGAACATTTTTATGTCAAACCAACTTATTTCCCTTTTTTGCCTAACCCTCTTGCAATCTTTTTGGGGAAGGAAATATCCACAAGGGTAAAACTGGCTAGTTTTAATCTTTTCTTACAGTAACCAGTAGCTGAAAAGGGCCTTTCATGAGATGTGCTTTCTCATAGCAAGCTGGTGTCTTGACATTCAAGGAAGAAATGTGGACTCCTTTTCTTCTATATATGCCAAATGGGTACATATGGTGACAAATTTTGCTATTGCTTATTAACAGGATCTGAGCTCTGAGAGAGGCACAATTTATACCATCCATCATCTTATGGTTAACCAACTACTTCCAGATATCGGCATCAATAAATCTGTCCCTGGTCTGACTGATTTCAATAATCCTGAGACAGCTTTGCAAAAGTGTCTCTTAATTAAGGGGGAGCAATCAGGCAGAAGGTGTGGAAGAAGGGGAGTGGCATGAGTGCCTTTTTTTAGAAAAGGCTTGTAGTAAGAGGTGCAAGAAACCAATTCGGAGGAAATAGAAGCTTAAACATAAGAGTAAGGCTTAAAAATGCACTAAAATATGTATTATCACTAATACATCACTAATACATTTATTATCACCCAGATACTGTGCTAAGTGCTTTACACTGATTTCATTTGATCTTTAAAACAACTTTGCAAGGAAGATGCTATTAGTGTTTCCATTTTACAGATGAGAAAATTAAGATAGGACAAGGGACTTACCCAAGGTCATATGCCTCTGGAGTCACATTTGAACTCAGATCTTTCCAACTCTAGGTCCTGTGTTCTATCCTCTGTACTGCCCTGCTGGGTCCTTCTTGTATTAAGACAGACAGTTGTGAGAAATGTTTTAATGAATCCCCACATTATTCCAATATATTAATCAGTATGTGATTCCATAAGGGTTAATGATTATTAGCAATTACTGGTTATTTAGTCCTTTCACAATATAAACATGTAATAATACATGTTTTATATAAATCAAATAGAGATAATTAGGTAAGATAGGTTTTTATAGTAGATCTCACACCATTTATTTAGCAGTTATGAAGCTCATTTACACAATCACAAGAATGCTGATAAAAAAATCTCAGTCCTGTTTTTGTGTGCAAGCAAGCCTAGCATAGGTGGGGAACTTTGGCATAATATGGAAAGTCCCTTGATATTTTTCATATCTACGAACCATCCTATCTTGCCCAACATGAGAAGACTACCTTATGACCACTTAGTGGAGATATCCCATGCTTTGTCTAATCCATGACTCCCCTGCTGCTGATGTCATTTTTGACCCTCAAGAATAAGGCCTATCAACCAATGAGATTTTGTAATTTACCAATCTTTTGCATGTTTAGTGATCATACCCTATAAAAAGTAAGACTGGGAATTAGGAAGCATCTCATATTATAAGGGAGATCTTGGATCCACTTCATTAGATGGAGTCACAAAAATGCTGCTGATTTAGAGTTCTGCCTCAGTGGTTTTTCTTGAAGAGAGGACAGTTTGGGACCCTGCATAACAAAGGAAATAATTACAGACATGAATCTTTAAAGCTAATTCATTGGCCAAGAATATGAGCACCATTCTCTCATGAATGAGTTATACTTATTTTCAGGGGAAAGGACTAGTTACACTGATAATCTTGGTTCAGGTATAAAATACAATACAATATGATAGAATACTATGCCCTAAGCACTCAGCCATTTTTGCGTGCATTTTTTAGCAAATCAAATTTTATTTTAATAATAATGTCAGTGGCATTTACTTTATAATATTCTGTTTTAACAATTTTTAAATATTTCTTATTCTGTTCTTCTGGCTATTTCAGCTTTTCCCCACATACCTTAGCAGCAAACAGTTTGTTCAAGCCACTCTTTGAAGGATCATAGAACTCCCTTGTGATGAGGCCATCACATCACTCCTACACTACCTTCCTTTCTCCAGTAGCCTTTAGCTCTGCTCTGACTGCCATGGATTCATTAATTTCTCTATTCTTTTACTTGTAATAATTCATACTCTTCTCTTTGTACCTTTTACTTCATTATTTTCAGATTCTCATTTTGTGCCATTTTAATCTATTCATTATTCTTAAATCACCTAATTCCTTTTCTTGAAAAGTTTCAGATGCCTATAAAGTGTAGTGCCTTGATTCCCTTTTTTCTCTTATCACTTTAACTTTGTTATATACAGACTTGTATTAAAAAAAAAAAAATTGAAGAAAAGAGATTGGTGATCCAGTGACTTCTCTTCATCCATTATTTCTGTTAACCACTTTTATAGAACATTATTATAATTAGTAATTGTATAAGTATTGATGTTTTTATTTCTGGCTTCTGGCCTTCCCTTAAGGGAAGCCTGCTTCCTTGGAGAATTCTATTTGTGCAGAATATGATTTAGGATTACTCTTCTACCTTACTACTAATCTCTTATTAGTTGGATCCCCAGAGCTTGACTGCCACATATCTAAAGTGCTTGGTTCAAAACTGGCTTTGTACATGATTCAGTCGTCTTAGCCAAATGTAACGACTTGAAATACTTTGCTTAGATTGATTTAGATTGACTCAGTATGAGTGATATGTCCTACCACTTTAAGAAAGGGTCTTCCTTTTGCTTCATTATTTCCTCTTATATTTTTAATTTCTTTCTGCTTTAGGAGGATTTTCCTTCAGAAATTTCTCTCATAATATTATAGTATCATAGTATGATTGCATGAGTTTGTAATTTTGATTTTCTTTGTCTCAATCTTGACCAAAAGCACGAGAAATTTATTTAGTAGCTAAGTTCAGATATTAAGTCAAAGAAAAGAATCTTGTGAAGTGAGAAGAAGAAAGAGTGAGACCTCTAAAACGGAAAATGGCAAGAGGCCTCCATAGGAAAAGAGGAAGGGTACAAAAAAACTCTACCAAGAAATCAAGGTAAAGATAACTAAATGTGCAAAAGTGTTGGTTTACGATGTAGTCTGGGAAGAAGCAGAGGCTGAAAAGGGTAGAGAGAAACCTTTGAAGAAAGATTGAATTATGGGGCAGCTAGGTGGTGCAATGGATAGAGCACCAGCCCTAAATTCAGGAGGACCCGAGTTCAAATCTGGTCTCAGACACTTAACACTTCCTAGCTATGTGACCCTGGACAAGTCACTTAACCCCAACCTCAGGGGGGGGAAAAAAAAAGATTGAATTATGATTGTCTTTTAAAAATGGCAAGCATAATTTTGACTTCTAGAAAATAACATCTGCAAAAAATAGTGCTGCTCTCTCAGAATTACTTGTGTTCACTTGTGGAGTACAACATATTAAAGCTGAAGAGACATATGAAGTAAAAGTAACATTTAAATGAATATAAGATGGAAATTACCAGGGGAAATGGGGCGGGGTAGATACAAATACCTTACTTAAAGAACCTGAAGAGTCATATGTCATAAACACATAGACCAGGAAAATATTCAGAACTAGCATCTTGAAATTTTGAGGTCCCTTCAAAATAAATGTTAAGCATTGAATGTCTGAATTGTTCATTCCTGTGTTTCAAAAAGGTCTTCAACTTGGTGTTTTATTTTACCAAACCCTAATCACATGATTTAAAATAATGGAGTTAGTCATCTACATAAGCAGAAGAATGCATTTGATAATGTAATCATTCCCTGAACAGAATCAACAAAAGAAAGAAAACAATTCAAAATGGAACATTCCCTCCATGGTTATATGTCATTCAATCAAAAAGCATTTATTAAATATATATCCGGTACTGTGCTATTCCCTGGGGATAAATATGGAGGCAAAAGACAGTTCCTACCTCACTGAGCTCCTATTCTAATGGGGCAGGAAAAAAAGGCAAACATTTATACAACCTAACTGTATATAGTCTTCAGACTCTCTAGATAAAGGCTGTTCACAACCAATCTGGAGTATTTGATTCTGATATTTTAGTCCTACCATGGCCTTTCCCAGTATTGGTCAAAGGAATATAGAAAGTGCAACATATAATACACCATGATATTCAGTTCATGATTGCTAAAAGAATCAATGTATAGATTTTGGGGGTATAGGGTAGGAAGGCCTCTTAATATTAGAATGGACTCTCCTTGACACAGCTTTTCCACTAATGTTTCAGTTGCAGCAGCAATCTTCTGTTCTCTTTGACTATGACAGGGTAGAGCAACAAGAAACAGAGCACGTTCCCCTTCACACAGAACTAGAAAATGCACAAGATAGAATTCTAATGGAAGAAAAATTCACAGCGAGTTATTTTTTTCTAACTCAGTTTGGCATAGAGAGGCAGGCAGAAAGTCTGTGTTACGGAGGAAGGAGTATGGTCAAGAGCACACTGTGTGGAAGACTCCAAGCACAAGGGAAAGGCTTATAGATGTGAACAAGTAGTCCCAGATTTCGGCTGGGACTCCATAATTTGAAACAGGTATTAGCTGACAGCTTTGTTACCTCCTGTTTAGTTCAGGGTCACAGATCTAGTGTGGACTGAGGTTATGTTTAGGCATGTTCAAGGTAGGAGTAGATACTATAGAAAGGGAAGAACAAGTTCATAAGCAAGCATCAGCAATGTGACTCAACACCGGGAGGTCTCAGTTCTAGTTTCTAGCATAATCTGAATCCTATCGAGGAATAATGATGGTAATCATAAGTCAAAGGAGAGCCTTTAGTTCATTTCTGAACCAAAAGAGCTAGCCAACTCTCCAATAGTGGCTAAGTCTACAACAATCCACTATTTCTCAGATATAAATCTAGATCTGAAATTTTCAGAGGTTAGATGAGAATTAGTTTGCCCTGCATCAGGCCACTTTGGGAGCATTGAAAACTTGCATATCTCTACTGTGAGCTATTCTTAAGATCTTGGGAGCCAGAAACAGGCTAGTCCAGCTGTTCCCTGTAAAAGTATGCAGAGTCCAGTCCTAATGAATAAAAGAAAGAAAGTAGACTGAAAGAATGAGCAAATAACAAAAAAATGAACCATGCCATTGAAAACTATTATGGTGACAGGAATGCCCAAGATACATACCCAAAAGAAAAGAAGAAAAAAAAAAAAAAAGCCTCAAAGAAAAACACAGCTTGTGCACAAATTCATATAAAATTCTTGGAAAATATAAAAATAATTTTTTAGGTTTTTTTAAGAATTTTTTTTTTTTTAATGTCAAGGAAATAAAAGTACTAGAAGGGGAAAAAATGGAAAAGAAATGAGAGCTTTGGGGAGGGGGAATAATGGGAGGTACAAAACCTTACTCAAAACAACACACTTCTTGAAAATTAGAATGGACTAAATAAAAGCTAATGACTCTTGAGATAACAAGACAGAAAAAGTATCTCATAGCAAAAATGACTGACCTAGAAAATGTCTAGAATAAGAACTTAAGAAAAAATAAGACTATCTGGACTCCATGACCAGCAAAAAAAAAAGCCAAATGTGTTTCCAGAAATCTTAAATGACAACTACCTAGATTCCTTAGAACCAGATGATAAAGTAGAAATAGAATCTACCAGTAACTTCCTGAACAAACTTCCAAATCCAGAGTTTTCAAATCAAAGAAAAAAAATACTTTGAGCAGCCAGAATACATGTGCGAATATACACATTTGTACATTTAGTTGTACATGTTACACATGTAAATTACACATGTGGACATAAATGTAATGATAGTGGGGGGCTCCTCGTGTTCAAGTATGTATGTATAACATGTGTATGCATGCAATATTTGTACATTATATACATATCTAAATATATGTAATGCTAGTGTACTACCCTTTGAGGTATACATATGTTTATATGTATAAAAAAGGTCTATACAAAAATGTATGTACACCTATATATCTATCCCTCTAATTATTGCTAGTCTAGGGATACCATTTTAGTGATTTAAAAGAAAAGCTGATTATTTGATTAGATACATAATTAGGTTATACTCACCAGTATGACTTACTGCAAAATGCTGGCTATACAAAAGACCAACACAAATAGCAAATAAACCTATTTGAACAAATGGCAAATTGAAATCAAAAAGTTATATGGATTAAATGGGTTAAAACCAGAAAAATATATAAAAGTGATTATAAACTTTTTAGATGAGAGGAAGAAGAAGTCAACCAAAAGAGAGGACTTGACTTCACTCAATGGAAAATCTTCAGTGTCTAAAGAGGTAAGTTGGGAATCTAGGACATGTCAAAAAGCCAGCATACTTTGCCTAGGTAGTTTACAAAGTTGTCTGTCTCTCTTCCATTGAGCCTATCTCAAACTCTTAATCTTCCCCCCAAGAAACTCTGAGGAGGACTTCTTGGCTTTCTTCCTTAAACATATATCCTGTTAATCCCCCTTTTTTTTAAGCAGGCAGGGAATATCTTATACCAAGTGGTAAACATGTATATATGTGTCTTTTAGTCTATCATTATGTATAGTTTCTAAATGTGGGTTTTCAGGTGTAGTTAGGTGGTGCAGTGGATAGGGCACTGATCCTGGAGGTCAGAAGGACCTGACTCAAATCCAGCCTTCCTTACTGTACAACCCTGGGCAAGTAAATCCCTTAGCCCCAGCTGAATCAAAAAATTGGGTCTTTATGGGTTAAAATTTTATTCCTATACACTTTTAAAAAGTTAATTTTTATTCATTTCTCCAAATCCTCATTAATCTCTTCTCAGTTTCTCTGAGATCCTCACTTTCAGCTTACTCTCAGATATGCTTCTGTCCCCACTCTTTGCCTACGTAAGGATGATTCTACTCTTAAGACCTACTAGTGGATTGATGTGTTTGTCAGAAATTTTTATATTTGGAGAATCCTTAGAAGCTGATTTCATTTTTAACTCATCCATCTGCTTTTCTATTAGTTGCTTTCTTTCCATGTAGGGATTTCTCTTTTTCTTCTCTACTTTTTTCAACCCCTCTTTGTTTTGTATCTTTCCCCATTAGAATATAAACTCCATAAGAATAGGGATTATATTTTCATGTTTTTGTAACCCTACTTAAAACAATGTCCATCTAAAAAAGGTGAGCATTGAGAGAAACAATTAACAAATGCTATGTCCTATTCTCCTTGCATGCAGAAAAGATGGCATATCTTTAATAACTTTCTCTTTTAACAAGTCTTTTGGGGATAATATGAATATGTGATTTCTGTACAGGTTTATAGGTTGAAATATTAGAAGGCCTCTAAAACCTCTTGTAACTTTGGATCTTTTTACCAACCTAATTCAGATCAGGAATTATCTTCTAAGATCTTTTCTTTTCCAAACTGGCATGTCAGGAGTCTTAAGCAAAAAACTCACAATTATAGTGTAAGATTCTCTTCCCTGATTAACAAAAATCAAGAGCCCTAAACAGAGCTTCTCTACATTTGTTGAATTTCTTTCTGTATTTAACCTCTTTTCTTATCCTTATAAGGACAATCATCCTTATTTCTTTCCTCTGAGACCCCACAGGATATCTTTCTAAAACATCCAGCAGCTCTATACTATTTTGTATTAGTCATTTTAGGTGCCTTTCCTTTCACTAACACCTTTCTTTTTTTATTATTATTATAGCTTTTTATTTACAAGATATATGCATGGGTAATTTTTAAGCATTGACCCTTGCAAAACCTTCTGTTCCAACTTTTCCCCTCCTTCCCCCTACCTCCTCCCTCAGATGGCAGGTAGACCAATGCATGTTAAATATGTTAAAGTATAATCACATTGTTTCTTAAGTAACATCTGTAGCATACATATATCACCTATCTTCTGACTAAGGATCTCTTGTCTGAAATTCAGTATTGGAAGGGATCTCAACAGTCATTTGTCTACCCCATGCTGGATCAAGAAAGCCCTCTAGAGCATCTCTCAGGTTCTGCTTCTATTTTCTGATTTTAATCATCCCTTCAAGGCTTTCTTGGATTTCTTTTTTTTTTTTTTCATATCTTCTTTTTCTATAATTTACCTTAAAAATCTATATTACTTTCCCCTTTTGTATTCTGAGACTTAGTTCCATCTATATTAGGATTATTATCCTTATTCTCTAGGGTTTTTTCCTCCATTTATTTCTCGATTTCCTTTCCTCTTTGGTAGATTTCAAACAAAGCTGCCTCTATGTTTTCAGGAAACTTTTTTCCTCATCAAAAGGCATCTTCTTGCTGTTTTCTTGCTGCATCTGTTGTTCCTTCTGCCCTATTTTCTCTTTGCCTTTCCTTTCACTTGCACCTGAAATCCATCTTTATTTTCCTCCTCTTCCTGAAGTCTTTTTTTTAGGATTGTCCCTTTTTTAGCCCCAAATAGTTTCCCTGCATTCATTTGGGCAGATACTATCATTTTCTCTTTCTTTCCAATCCCTTGGAGCTTACCCAGTCTGTGAGTCTATCTCCCTTTTGTTATCCCATACTCTTGGGGAGCGTGCAATTTCTATAGATATGTCCTTCTTCACAAAGGTTATATACAATTCTGTTTTGGTTTTTTTTTTTCTTTTAATAAAAATGCTGTTCTTCCTTGTCTTCATAACAGAAACCTCTTTCCTGACCACACGTTATCAATCACAATGTTAAGGAACAACTGGAGCATACATCTGCTATCTTCTGACAAAATATCTCTTTTATCCAAAATTCACAGCATCTCAGAATTGGAGGGGACCCTCAATAGTCATTTAGTCTAACCCATGGTAGATCAAGAAATCCTTCTAGAGTGTATCTTGTATTTACTTGATGATTTTGTGTGAAGGGGAGTTTACTGAGACAGACCGTTCTACTTTGGGATAAATGTAATGACTAAGAAGATTTTCTTTATATTTTACTAGATGTGAAAAGATCAGAGACAGAAATAATCTATTACATCTTTTTTATGATTTCAATTTTATGTTCTTCCTAAGCCTTCTCTTTTGTAGCTAAACACTCCCAGTTTTTCCAACCAGTTCTCATGTTGATGTAAAGCCTTTCATACCTTGGTTGCCCTCCTTATATTTTCCAGTTTAACATCTTTTATGATATACAGTACCCAGAACTAAAGACAATAGTCAATAGCCTTGCATTCTCCTTGATTCTTCTCAGTTAATTTATCTTGAGACTCCTTCTCAATCTGGACTTCACTGCACTCACATCCCTAGGTCTCTCAGTTTAACTATCCCTTCTCTTAAGGTCAGAAAGCCAGTTAAGGTTTTATTACTCTGATGGCTATAGAATCCCAGGAGAGGTTGTTTGTTGGCCACCTTCCCACTTTGCTCAACAATATAACATAGCCTATCTCTAACTTTCTGTGATTTTTCTACATGTGTTAAATTTCATTATCATTAGTGTGGCTTGATGTTTTAGCTTTTTGAGATCTTTTTGAATTCTGATTCTTTAATCAGGTATATAAGCCATTTCTCAAACTTTGTACTACTTGAAAATTTTGTAATTATACCAACTGTACCAAAAATCAATGACCTATTTTTATATGTTATAGACCTTTTTGCAATCTGGTGAAGTCTATGAATCAGATATCAGCAAGCTAGGAAAAAAATGCTAAATTTAACAGAATTATGTGGAAAAAAATTTATCTTTAAAAAATATAGATGATTAAAAAATAACATTTCACAGAGTAGGTACTTGTTGTCTCAACAAGTACAAGATGACCAGACATGACAACAATCAGAAAAAATACTGAGATTTTAGGGGATCATAGTGAATACAATCTTAGGCTGTAGTGAAAGATATGGTATCCAGAACGAGAGACATGATAGTTTTGTTGTGCTCTGCTCTTGTCAGATTATGTTGTGTTATTGTGTTCAGTTCAGGTTGCCATTATTTAATAAAAAGCATTGGCATACTGGAGTATGTCCAGAAAAGAGCAAAGGGAGACAAAATGATGAGGTCTAGAAATCATGCCATCATTTGAAGAAACGGGATGTATAACCAAAAGATAAGAAAACTTTAGACAATTTGTAACATTTTTAGTGCTTTCATATATAATAGTCTTTTTTTGACTTGGTACCAGATTGCATAGCTGATACATAGGTAACATGTCAAGGAAATTTTAGTCTTGGTGGAAAGAAAAGAATGGTCATTTTTAACAGTTAGACCTGCTCCCAAATGAAGAAGACTTTCTTATCTTCAAGTAGATCATTTATAGTTGAGAATTCAACCTCAGCTAATAGTTGAATTAAATTTTCTAATTTCCCTTTAATCTTTGTGACTCTATAGAGCCAATAATTAATTTTTAATATAAGTCCCAGATCTCATAACCTACCTACTTCACTCATAATGTAATCTAGTATTGTTTGGTCATCAACACTTGGCCATTTATTTACATCTGATGGTCTTGCTCTAAGAAAAAGCAATGAGGACCAACGACTGTAATCTTGTCAAAGTCTCTAAAAATAAAAAAAAATCTTGATTTACTGCATTGTGACAGACAAAAGAATAACATTTTCTTTGGAATTTTCCTTGTTCTGTGACAATCCTTATTTGCTGCAATTTTCATCATCATCTTTGTAATAAATTTGAAACAAAGCTGGTTTATTTGTATACTGATTATCATTGGCACAAATGTTTTCTCTGTGAACAAATTTCCTTCTAGAGGTTATTTTCTTTAATGTTCATAGAAGTCCAATACTGTATATGCTTAAGATGAAGGTAAAACTGAGGAAATACAAAATACGATATAATTTTAGGAAAGATTCACTCAAAGCTTATCATGTTTTGCTAGCTCTGCCCATGTGCCATCTTTACTTCATTTATTTTTTATTTGATTTTTAGGAACATTGAATGTATAGTTACCAGTTTTTGTCTTCAAAACATTTTAGGGATAGTCAAAGATTAATCCCCATAACCCTTTTGAAAAATTGTTGTTCTCATCTCTGTTTTAAAGTTATCCTGCTAACTGTGTCGTTTATGGTTAATAGAGAACATTGGGTCAGAGTGAAGATAAGAGTGAGGAAGTTTCTAGTTTGAAGTACAGGGCTTACATTTTTTCCCTGCTCAAAAAAAAAAAAATTGGTCTCAGTGAAATATTCACCTTATAATAATAATTGTATTTAGAATGCTGGCGATAGGTACTGTACATGTAGTTTCATTGGTAAAAGGAACTTCCTCTACTAATATAGATCAATCCATTTGTAATGCTGGAGAAACTGAGGCAAGATAGAGATTAGAGAGTTTTTAATATTTTATTAATTGGAGAGTTTAATTGACTGGACAGGACTCTTGTCTCAAAGTATCCAGTGACGAATGGGAGAATGCCAAACCCCTTTATATCTTTCAAACAAAGAAAAAAAAAAATGGGAAAGATTTTTACAGAACCATTTGGTTCTGTCAGGATGGGGGGAGGCTATAAATTCTTACTAAAAGCTAGAGTCAGGATGTTTAAATAAACAGAATTAAGGATCTCAATTGAAGTATCTGGGATAGTCTTATCTCTTGGAATATTTTAGCAGGGTAGTGTCATAAATTCTTTGAAGGCAGAAGGAGCTAGGAGCCAGGAAGTCTGATCTGCCACTTATCTTGAACCTCACAATTTACAATTTATAACCTTAGAGCAAATGGTCCTCAGTCTTAATGAACTGGAGGGTTTTTTTTTACAACTAAGAGGGTTGAGGCAGAACAGTTAAGGAAACTGAGATAGAACAATTCAGGGAAACTCAGGACAATATGGGAAACAGAGGCAGAACCAATTAGGGAAACTGAGGTAGAACAGCTCAAGGAGACTGTGTCATAACATTCCATACTCTTTCTCCTAAATATTCAGATCTTTGAATCACGAGGTCTCAGCACCATAATTTTGATCAACCCAAAATAAAACTAGAAAAATGTAAGGATTCATGGCAAGAGCATGATAACCCCATGCTAAAAGTTTAGCTTGATGAGCTCTGGGCTATCCATCCACTTGGCTCAGGGAGCCAGGTTAAAGAGAGCGACTGCTATCTGCAGTGGGCTTATAAAGGGCCTGTGAGGTCACACACACACAGCCAGTCAGTGAGAGAGTCACCCATTACAAAGCTATCTCAGTATGGCCAAGATCCCACCTACAGGGCAGTCCTATATCCACAGAGATTACTTCTGGGGCACTCAATCTCCTGTTGCACTGTGTCCGCCCATTTAAAGGGCCCTTACAACCCCAGATTTAACAGCTGTACAAAGGCAAGCATGTCAGGTCCTCTGCAGTTGGGGCACCATCATAGCCAGAGAATCCAGTTTGAGATAGACAGTTCACTGTGAGTTAGGTCTGTAGTCATTTGTGCATTTAACTCAGCTTCTGCTTACAGAGTAGCAGGGCTCAAAGGCTCAAGGCCCATTCAGAGGGGCAATCCACTCCAGAGAAGGATGAGGCTTGGAGTAGTTCACCTGTCCTCGCCCAGAGGAACAGACAGGGCTGCAGAAAAGATGAGATTGCAGAGCAGATTATGGACAGTTAGACCATCAAGTTAGGCAAACCCCAACTTTTAGATGCCTAATATCAAATTACAAGGTCCTTTGAAATTGCTGAAATACTAATTAATGAACTGGGGTTTCAGGACTGGAGAAACAGATCAGAGAGATTGCTAGTCTTAGGACAGTTGTCTGATTTTTGGTTGTTTCTTTAAAAATCCCAAAAACTGAGTTTGCTAGGGCAATTCTAACAGAATAAGGGGTTCCAAAGCTAAAGCATAATAAAAATTTTAAAAAGGACTGTTTAAAAGACTTCCAAATTCAATTTGAACTAGTGAAATAGTGGGTGGGGCAGAAGTACCTAAGGCAAAGTGAATAGGAGCTAGGGATTCCCATTCTTTCAGGTATTTTGACAAAAATATACTAGTTTCCCCAATATACTTGGTATACCAAATATACCAAGTTCCCCCCCTTTTTTTTCTCACAGAAAGGAATTATCAAATGACCATTCCACATATGAATCCCAAGAGTGAATCCTAATCTATATATATATATCAGCCTAGTACAGTAAGTTTTCTAAAAATTCCTCAAACATAACAGCAATAGTTAACAGTTTTAACAAATCCCATCCCAAATCTTAAACACAGTAATAGATGACCTAGACAAGGTTTAACAGTCATTCATCAACCATTCTCAAAGTGCCCATATCAATCCAAAGTACACTAGAAGCAGGGTCCAGTCCATGGTCTCATTTAAAACTGCTGCAGGCTGAGAAATGTTTGGAGGTTCTCATTCCATGCAAAGGGTGGGTGTGTCACGCTGACAATCAAAGCTTTGATAGCAGTAAAGAATTTGTCCCAATAACTTCACAACTTAAACAATTATATGCAAGTAGATGTTTCATAAGTGAACATTATTCATACAAATCAGTTTGCTTTTAAAATACGCAATACATAGAAAATATCCCGAATTGCATATTGTCCTTAACAGAAACATTTTCAAAAGGACAAAGAAAAAAACTATTATTTTCATAGGCTCTTTAAATAGTCTCAAGATGACCCAATACAATCAATAAATAAATAAACTTATATAGAATGTCCTATTCCATATAAAAGAATTCAAGTAGTTCTTAAAAATAGCAATTACACTTTTAGAAATAATCCTACCAAAGTATGGATCACATTTATGACCATATTCCTCAAACAAGAAAACCATTAAAAATCAAGAAACAAATATTCAATTAGCCTAAAAGTAAGCCTGTTCCTTTAAATCAGTTTGTTGCACTGGCAGTAACTTGATTTAAAAAAACAGCAAGAACACATTTAGTGGGGTGAGGGGAGGAGAGGATTCCATGTGGCCACCCATTCCCCATACCTGCATCTCTAGACAAAAATTCAGGTTCCCCACTCAATTTCCTACATGGGAATCCTTCTCAAGATTTAGCCCATCAGTTTATTCACTTTCTCCCAATATCAAGTTTCTTCCCAAGTCTACCAGTTTCCCAATTTTCTCCTCTCTTGCTACATACTTAAACAGTCTCCAACAACTTTCCTAACTAGATGCTCCATTGCTAAAGTAGCAGAAAGCAGTGGGAGAGTGAATTGAATCTTTACCTTTGAAGACAAAGAATCCCATTTCTCTCTCCCCTACCTCTTCCTATTCCCAGATACCTTCCCAATACCTTCTCTCATTCCCTAAAATCATGCATACCTTTAATTGATCCTACAAATCAATCCTGCATAAATCACCTGCACTCTTCTTTCCAGTTCCCTTCAAAACTTTTAAGATTCACAATATAGTGAATAGCTTAGAACTCATTCCATAAAACATAACTTACAATGTTAACAAATAAACTGAATCAAACCAAACAATTTTCTTTTTTTCTTTTCTGCCTGAGTGTTGTCTGACAGCAATTAGCATCTGTCTCTCTTATCTGTCCAGGCAGCTTTTATGGCCCAGCCCAGGCTAAGTTTGAATTTCATTGTTCTTTCCCTTCCTCTTTAGTAATAAAGGTATCATTCAAACAAATTCTAAGATCTTATACTCAGAATAAACAAATCTAGCATGCAAAGGCAATAGCAAAAAATTATTTCCCATGATTTTAGAATCACCCAATATTTCTAATCAAATGTTTTTCTATAACCTGAGTTTCCATCAGATAAGGTTTTATTGCCCTTTACTCTAGCAGGCTCTGAAAACTGCTTTAAGGGGAAAACTTTCCTGTCAGTTTAAAATAGCCAAGTTCTATTTACTTACAAATTAGTACATCAGGTTAAAAAACTTTAAATCACAAGCAAATGTTCAAATAACCAATTCCCAAATTTCTTAATTATTGTTTTTAAAACTTAATTAACTTAACTTTTAAACTTTAACTTTTAAAACTTAATTAACAAAACAGACAAATTACACAGAACATAGAACACACATCACATGGAACACAGAACACAAATTACACAGACTGCAGCCACAACATTAACAAACATATAAGACATAAGACAACCCAGAGGATTATCTTCCAACCTCCCAGAATGATACCCTACTCAGAATTTGACGCCCGTCAGCATATTATTATTCTGAGTGTACAGATGCTATCGCATAACCAGATAGAACAGTCCAGGAGTCCTAAAACGGACATGTACACTTACTCTCTCCAAAAACTGAATATGAAGATGTCCACCATTGGGCATAGCAGTAACTGAAAACCGCTCTCTTCCCTAGAGACTCTAGAAACAATTCCAGAGGTCTGGCCTCTCCAGGCCAACAACTCAGATCTCTAGCCACCCCATGGCCAAAAGCAGAGACTCAGAGGTCTCTAATTTCTATTCCCATTCTCAGTTTCTAATATCTTGGTGGGACCTCCAAAATGTAATGCTAGAGAAACAGGCAAGATAGAGATTAGAGAGTTTTTAATATTTGATTAATTGGAGAGTTTAATTGACTGGACAGTACTCTTGTAAAGTATCCAGTGATGAATGGGAGAATGCCAAACCCCTTTATATCTTTCAAACAAAGAAAAAAGAGTGGGAAAGATTTTTACAGCACCATTTGGTTCTGTCAGGATGGGGGGAGGCTATAAATTCTTACTAAAAGCCAGAGTCAGGATGTTTAAATAAACAGAATTAAGGATCTCAATTGAAGTATCTGGGATAGTCTTATCTCTTGGAATATTTTAGAGGGGTAATGTCATAAATTCTTTGAAGGCTGAAGGAGCTGGGAGCTAGGAAGTCTGATCTGCCACTCATCTTGAGCCTCACAATTTACAATTTATAACCTTAGAGCAAATGGTCCTTAGTCTTAATGAACCAGAGGGGAGTTTTTACATCTAAGAGGATTGAGGCAGAACAGTTAAGGAAACTGAGATAGAACAATTCAGGGAAACTCAGGACAATAAGGGAAACAGAGGCAGAACCAATTAGGAAACTGAGATAGAACGGCTCAAGGAGACATAGCACATTGTCTGCAATTTATAATGTTAATATTCTCTAGAACACTGAGAAGTTAAGTGATTTGTCCAGGATGTGTCCAAGGCAAGACTTGAACTCTGTTCTTTCCCAGTGTTGAGGCAAGTTCTCCATCCTCCATTTTTCCTCTTATGAGCAAGAAAATTAATAGAAATTTTATAAACATCAAGTGTTCTTAAAACCATGGCATAAGCACTAGTCCTGGTTTCATATCTTAGATACATAAAAGGCTTTGTGATTTCAATGATATGGGAATGATATGGGAATTCCTTCCAGTGATGAACATCATAGTTCATTCTTGTATGTCTGCCCAATGTGGTTCTTGTCCAGGCCCTTGTAACGAGCTGCCGTCTCCAGAAGCTGCCAGATCGCTCTCTGGGAAGAGATCTGCTGTGTCTACTCAAATCTTTCAGACAGATTCTTCTTCCTGTAGTGAACCGTTGTCTCCAGGCAGTTGCTGTTAACTCTTGTCCTTAGAAGTGACTTCCCTTCCTGCAGAGAGCCCCGTCAGGCCTGATGTAATTCAGAGTCTTTCTCTTGAATCCTGGCTCTGAATCTCCTCCAACTCTTATCCTTCTTCAGGCCGATCTGCCCTCTGCGCCCAGTGCTGTCTCTTTTTATCCTCCCAGAGAATGGGCGTGGGATAATGCAAAGGCTTCTGGGAAGAACCACCCCAGCCAATGAGCTTGCCCCCTCTATCAAGTCAACCTGAGTTCTCACCTTGTAATTGTCCAGAAAACCTGAATTCTCACCTTGTCACCATCCAGACAACCTCAGTTCTCACCTAGTAATCCCAACACATATTGACTTCAACTGAACTTGTAACCCACTAAAAATTTCATATCTTTTTTCCAGATGAACTACAGCAGTCTAGCCATGTATCACTCTTTTTTTGTACTTATGAAGTTGATTTTTTTTTAACTTAAACTTAAGATTTTACATTTATACCTATTCAATTTGTCTTTATTAAATTAAGTCCACTAAACGATCAAAATCTATTTTAATCTTGACTTTAGATTGCTTCTTGCAGTGTCATTCACAGATTTTATAAGCATGTCATTGAACTTGATCCATATCATAATTAAAAAATATTATATAACACTAGGCCAATCACAAATCCTTGATCTACTACACAGGAGAACTCATTCCATCTGGACATTGAAACCTTAATAATTAATCTTTGGGTTTGGCCAATTAGTCAGTTTTCAATTCTACTTAAATGTCCTCTTGTCTTATCTACATCTTTCTTTTTTTCCCTAAAGAGTAGCACAAGAAATTTTTTCAAGTACTTCGCTGAAATATGAGTAAACTCCAGCTATGGGATTGCCCTGATCCACTGACATTCTGTCAAAAAGGGAAATGAGGTTAGTCTTTCCTGATCTGTTCTTAATGAAGCCATGGGAGCACTTTATGATCACTACTTCCTTTTTTATGTGCTCACTAACCCAATTTCCTAGAATAATAGGTTCCTTCTTCCTTGACTTTATGATTCTATGAAATCCAAAAAGAAGCTTCTAAATATGTCCCTTTTCCTTTCTCCTTTATTAAATCAGTCTAAAATCTTTGATTTTAGCCTTAAATTAAGTCCAAATTCTTTCAAATCTTACATTCAAGGTTATTTTTGTTGGGACAATTGTAGATACTCAGGTTCTTTGATTAAATATAGAACCTGTTTCTGAGAGAATTAATAAAAAGAAGATATGTTTTAGATTGGAAAAAATAAAATTTTTTAAAAAATTTTTCTGTGTCATTATGGTACAACCAAATCATTATCATCAAATCAGTTATGTTTGGAAACTTCATCATGATTTTAAAAGCCATGATGTAGGAGTCACAAAAAGCATCCAATGTTTCTGGAAGACTGATCTCTTACATTTAAAGTTTCTCTTGTTCAATCAGTTGTGGCTGATTCTTCGTGAACCCTTTTGGGGTTTTCTTGGAAAAAATGCCAGACTGGTTTGCTATTTCCTTCTCCAGCTCATTTTACAAATGAACAAACTAAGGCCAACAGTAGCTAGTCATATAGCTAGTTAAGCATCTGAGGCCAGATTTGAACTCAAAAAGAAGACTTCAGACCTAGCACTCTATCCACTGTACCTCTTTGTGGCCTTATTTTAAGAGCAGCTGTATTAAGCACTTTGAATAACTGAAAACCATCGTAAAGTTGGATCTTGCCCTGTGTTCTCAAGGAAGACCAAAATAACATCCCTGTGTTAGAGTTGTTAGAGTGTCTGACTGGCTAATCAGACCAGCATGAGCTCGGGGTGTTCTGTCATAGGTTGGATACAAATAGTCCATATGAACATTTGCAGTGGCCTCGCTAATTTTGCACATCTAGTTTTACTGAAATTCACTGATTAACCCAATTAAATGTTTAATAAGAAAAAAGAGGTCCAGGAGCTTACTTTTGTGGACAACCTGGTGAGGGGTGAAATCTGGAGTGACTTGCTTGATGTGGCACAGGTGAGAACCTCAAGCAACCAAGAGGGAGCTACAGGTCATTTATGAACTTGGTGGAAGCTAATGCTGTGGAGCAGTTACTTTCAAGTTAAACCTATTCCCCCCATGGTAGGATGGGATAGAGGAAAGGGTAAAGCCCTAGATGGGTGGTAAAAATGCTTTCTCTTGTTAGTAAATATCCCATAGGAAAAGTCAATTGGTTAACTGATATTGGAGTGATGATCACTGGTGGGTATTAATGATAATAGATATTGGGAAGAATACATTGGACTAGTAACTTAAACCAATGGAATCAGAGGAAGATACTCCTAATTTTGGGGGAAGATCCCCAAACCCCCAGTACTTCTCTTGGTAGCTAGCATTTTATGTTGAATTGTTTTTCAGTTGTGTCTCTTTGTGACCCCATTGGGGGTTCTCTTGGCAGAGAAACTGGAGTGGTTTGCCATTTCCTTCAGCTCATTTTGAGAAAACTGAGACCACTGGGTGAAGTGATTTACTGCGTGAGAATCACACAGCTGGAGCACGTCTGAGGCCAGATCTGAACTCGGGAAGAGGAGGAGTCCTGACTTCAGGCCCAGCACTCTGCCGCTGTGGCTTGCCACCCAGCTGCCCTCAGCTGAAATGTACATATCACCCCAGGGTTTTCAAATGCTATTCTTTATTTTCCTATTTGTTCCTCTCAGGAGCCCTGTGAGGTAAGCATCATGAGCATCTTTTACAGAGGAGGAAGCGGAGGCTGGGAGAGTCACACAGCTGGGAAGTGTCAGAGGCAAGTTGAGCTGAAATCTCCCTGAGTCTAGTTATCTCATTTGATCCTTACAACCCTGTGAAATAGCTACTGTTATTATCAGTTATGATTAGACCAGAGGCAAGTAACTAACTGGCTCAGGGTCCCATAAACTAGTAATGACTGAAGTAGAGGTAGGGAGGGATCAAATGGTCCTTACCCACAACATAGACTTGATATTCCTGAACTGGGAATTTTGTAATTCTGTTTACATCCTTTTGTTGTTATTAAAGCGTGGTCACCATCTAATTAGAGTTTTACTTTTTTAAATTAAATTTAGGACCTAATAGGCAGTCCTTTTTTTCTTTTACAAAGGGAAAAAATCCACTGACTAATCTGACCACTTTGGTATTTAAATTCAGTTTTAAACAAACCATTTCCCTGATAGGTGTTTGCTACATCTCTAGTTCTATAATTTAAAAAGTCAAATTGGGGATCATGGGCACTTTTTAAAAGAAAAAGATTCCTGCAGTCAAGAAAACAGCTCAGCAAGGAACTGAAGCCAGGGAGTAGTCAAGTCATCAGTTATCTGGCTCCATCGGGGCTCTGGGGCCCTGATGCATTGTTAGTGATGAGAATTAGGAAAGGGGTAACCCCTTTTGGTTCGGCACAAGGAGACATAGTTAAATGCAGTCTAGTGATGGCTCAAAGTCCCCTGTAAAGGAATTTACAGGCCCGAAAACCTAGATAGATAAAAAGGTTTATTATGGGGTTTGGAAGTCAAGTTAAAGTCTAGTTAATAAAAGGTGAGTAGAAATAAAAGGGCACCGAAAATAGGATTCCAGTGGACAGAGATCCTTGGCAGCCAAGTTAAGGCTTGGGGGTGGGAGGGGAGAGTTGGGACAGGCCCAGATCTCCTATTAGAATTCAAAAGGGTGCTTTTGACAGGATTTGTGAATCAAAGGTCCTAGCTTCTTGAATTGATAATGCATCAGCTAGGAGGAGCTGGGAATCAGAAAGGAATAAATGAATCTGAAAGGACTAGTTTCCTAAAGAGAGCACAACCCACATCATTCCCTGAAAGGATTAGTTTCTTAAAGTGAGCACAACCCACATCATTAGAAACCTTGAGATGGACCTCAAGATACATGGTGTTTCTGTTACCTGAAATCTATCTGAACTAATGTTAGTTTTTTTTGGCCACTGCAGATTTTTTTGGCAACAGGAACCCATGAATACTGTCTGTTAAGGTTCTTCTGAAATAATGAAGAAAGCCCTCAATGTTCTTTAAACTTGGACTTCATTTAGGGAAGACTCATTATATGGCCCAATGTGCTTAGCACTCTGGATCCTGCACCACATAAAGAAGGAAAAGCCAAACAGAACCCTTTTAAGAAGCTTTTTAACTACAAAAAACACTGAGGGGTGTGTGTGTGTGTGTGTGTGTGTGTGTGTGTGTGTGTGTGTGTGTGTGTGTGTAAGAGAGAGGGAAGGGGAAGGAGGGAGGGAGAGAGGAAGAGAGAGAAAGAAAGAAATGCAGATTTCAGGTAAGCAACGGTGATGTGGGGATGGGGGATGGGAAGTTATTAGTGGCACTTTGGGAAGACCTCTGGACCTGAAGTGAGTATAGTTCAGATTCAACATTATTAGATATATGAACCCAAACAAGTCACTAGATATCTGTCTACCTCAGTTTCTTCATCCATAAAATAAGAATAAGAGTAGCATTGGACTCCCAAGGTTATTATGAGGATAAAATAAGATATTATTTGTAAAGTGCTGTAAAACACTTAAAGCTATATAAATATCAACTATAGTTACTATTGTTATTATTTATAACAATAACAATAATAAAGGCAAAGCTTAGATAAATCACTGCTGGCTTTCAAAGAGAGAGGTTATTGTTGTCCAGTTGTTCTGTGGTGTCTATGTGACCCCATGGACTTTGTCCAAAGACACTAAAGAGGTTTGCCATTTCCTTCTCCAAGTGTGTCCCCTTTTACAAATGAGAAATTGAAGCAAATAAGGATTTAATGACTTGTCCAGCATCATACGGTAAGGGTCAGAACCTGGATTTGAATTTAGGTCTTTCCTGACTCCAGGCCTAGCCCTCTATCCACTGTTGCTCCTAACTCGATGCCCTAAATGCTAATAGTAGTATTTGTACACATATATTCCTGAACAAAAAGCATATTGTAACCAAGTCTTATTGATCCTTGTGGCAACTCTTTGCACTCCATTCACCCTTAGCACCTAGCAACTGACCTAGTCCAGAGTAAACACTCAATGCATGGTTGTTTTGAATTGAATAACCTGATTGAAATCTGCCAGAATAATGAGAGCCAGTTGGGGTTTACTAATCAGATTCCTGGTAGGACCTCTGCAACAGTACAAGGGAGGGGAATTAATTGGAGGCCAAATTCATCATGAAGGTGAGAAATGACCCAGAGCAAGGACTAAAGAGAATGAAGAGAGTTTGTTTATTCATCAGTGGGGGTGGGGTAGGGGAAAGAGAGAACATGGGTAATTCTCCATCTTTTTTTCTTTTTCTATTCCTCCTTTTCCCTTTCCCTTTTTGTAAGTCTATGGCAACAAGTTAAAGGTTTAGCTAAAATTTACTGTATTTAATTAGTTGTGGCAGAGACATAAAAACTTTGAACAAGTTGCTGAAGAGAATACAAAAATGGTAAATATTTTTAGAGATAGAGATTTCAGTAGGCTTTGGATTCAGTCACCTAAATTCCAATCCAAGTCTAGACTATCTATGTGACTTTAGGTCAGTCAAACCATATAGGGTCTTAGTTTCCTTATCTATACAATAAAGAGGTTAGAAAAGTTGTCCTCTGAGCTCCCTTTCAAATACATGATTCTATGATACCACAGATAGAAAAAAGGACCACTATGGATGAGTGATAGTGATCATTTGTTTTCCATTTCCATAGAAGAGAACACTATATGTTTAAGTTGCTGTAAGGAGATGTAAGGGGAATTTTCTGACTAGAATTTAGGTTATGTGTTTAAAATAATCTTCCCCTCTGAGGTACTCAAGTACTTAACACTGTGCTTTCCTCTTAAGGTGCTGTTGTTGATCAATGATAGCACTGTTGTTTAGTCATGTTATAGTCTTCTCCAAGTCTTTATGATCCTATTTGGGGTTTTCTTGGTAAATATACTGGAGTAGTTTGCCATTTTCTTCTCCAGCATAAAATGGTAAACGTTTAATAATAAATGCTTCTTCTTTCCTTCTTTCTTTCCTGAAGCAATTGGGGTTAAGTGACTTGCCCAGGGTCACACAACTAAGATGTGTTAAATATCTGAAGTCAAATTTGAACTCAAGTCCTCCTGACTTTCAGGGCTGGTGCTCTAGCCACTGTGCTACCTAGCTGCCCCTACATTTCTTATAGAAGGTAAAAACCACAAGGGAGGAATGAAAATGGTTTTGATAGAGGTTGAGGTCCCTTTAAGATTCCTTTCTGATTACTCAACCCCTATGGCTGACCTTGATTCACAAATCCTGGTCAAAAAGCACCCTTTTGAATATCCAGGCCCAGCCCCCACTATCTGCTCAGCTTCCCTGAGCCCCCACTGGATCTGAGCTAACTGAAAAGCCCTCCAAGAACTTGGGGTACCACCCACAAATTTCCTTTTAAGTATAAAAGGGCCAAACTGGAACTCTCTTTTTGCCCCCCAATACATGGTATCCTTCTGGCCATGTAAGGGTTCCTGCCCGCCCAGTGGCCACCTCTGGTCCTGGTGTCTTTCTAACTGAACTTTACTTCCAAATTTCTGCAATAAACCTCTTTTTTATCAATCTAGGTTTTTGGCCTGTAAATTCATTTATAGGGGACACTGTGCCTCATGGGATCTTTGCGCCGACAAACAGGATTCTCCCTTTTCCTTTCTCTCATCAGTTTCATATCTGATTTCAAGTTCCACAGTAAAGTTGACTACAATTTCCCACAATAAGGAGCAAGAAATGACAAATATTTCTAAGGGATCATAAATCTAAAGTTTGAAGAGATCTTATACACCATTTGGTCCTAATCTCATTTTACATATAAGGAAACTGAAGCCAGGTTGGTTAAAAGACTTTCCTTTTATTTCAAAAGTAACATTTGAACTTAGGTTCTCTGACTCCAGAGTGCCTTTTATCAATTATACTAAATTAGGTATCTGTGGCTGGAATATATCCACTAAAGCTTTTCTAAATAGACTAAAGAAAAAAAAAATGCAATAGTAACAATTAGAAAAGTGGGGATATGAGGATAGGATTTAGGGTGGGAATGAACATAGAAAGAGAAAGTCTTGTATTTCCTTTCACCAGGGGAAAACATGTCAATTGTGATGGAAAATCCCACCAAATCAACCTCAATGAAAAGGCAACAAAAAGCTCTCACATGAACGGTTCAAAGTGAGAATGAAGGTGACAAATAGAACAAGACCCCAGCAACACCTCATCATGGTCCATTATCCACTACCAGTCCAGCCACTGACCTGAGACCAGCACCCTGTTTCCCACTGAAGAAAACACAGAATAGCATAATAGCACTGCACTTGTTTGGAGTTAAAACACACAGTGGGGGAGCACTTGAACCAGGGCAGAAAATTTGGAAAACAATTTGAAGAAAACTTGTGAGAAGGTAGCGATCTCAGGGAGATCTTTTTCATTCAAAGTGTGACAAATAAACAAGGATGAAAGTTCACAAAGAAAGATAATGAAGCAAATGGTATGCATAATCCACAGCAAGAAGAAAACACAAACTGTTTAAAGAATCTAGACTGGAATTAAAACAGATCAGATAAGATAGCTTTATATTCTTGGGGATTTCATTTAAAAAATATTCTATAAATAGTTTTTAATGGCAAAAAACAGTTTAGACATTTTGTTTTCTTTCCCTTTCCCACCATGGCTGTTATAATATTTTTGCGTTTTTCCCCCACCCCATGGCATGCAATCACATAGAAGTCATTGAGAGCTTAAGCAAACATTATCTAGAGAATAATGAGAGACTGTGGATAAACTGGTTTGGTTTAAATATAGGAGACAAATGCAGATTACCAGTGGTGCTGCATTCCAATGGGAGGAAGCAATAGCTCCTCCATACCTTTGCTTATTCAATCACCTTCACTGTTGACCTTGAAAAGAAGGTTAATAAGATATTGACCACATTTGCAAATTATATAAGTGGGCAGGTACAAGAGCTGAAGTAGATAAGGTATTACAGATACAGGGCTGGGAGGAGATTTGTAGATCATTCAGGGCACTGGTTGGACAAAAGTGAGATGAGGTTTGATATAAAAACATATGAGATAATATATACACCTGAGAGAAAATAACTGAGCAGAGATTCAAATTATGGGGGTATAACTCAGGAAGCTGTCATGCTGAGTGAGATTTGGGCATGATGCTGGCTAACAAATTGAATAGGAGTTCACAGGGCAATGCCAATGCAAAGGAGGTCAATGCTATTTTGAGATGTGTGTACAATAGAAAATGATCTTTGCAAATATAAGAAGGGATGGAGTGTTGCTTTACACCATGTCAGTAGAAACTCACCTGGAAATCTCTAGTGCCCCTGACTTTAACAAAGAGGCAATAAGAGGGAAGATAGAAGATAATCATTTGAATAGCATTCAAAATGATACGGCAGTTTGTGAATGTCTTCCTGAGAAAGACAGCATTGACTTCTCATACCAAAACTAGAAACACATTTATAACAAAAAGTTTTGCCTAAGATTAGTATCATTAAAATAGGTTCTTCTATTTTTTCTAATGTCTTTTTGACTTTCAGGAAGGACAGACAGTATGGTGGTCATAGTAAAAATCAGATCAGAAGGAAGTAGACTCTTGTTAGAAAGTGAATGGCTTCTCAGTGGAACTACATGACCACTTATCTGGGATCTTGTAGAAGTTGGATTAAAGGACCTCTTTTTCAAAGGTTCTTCACTTGGGTGGATTTCAAGGGATCCATGAACTTGGGATAAAAAAATCATACCTTTATTTTCATTAATGCCTAACTGAAATTTTGTATTTCCTTCAATTATTTAAAAATTATACTGAGAAAGGGTCCACAGACTTCTCCAGACTGCCACAAGGCTTCATGACACACAAAAGATTATGCATCTCTGCTCTAATCGTAAAATATTCCATTCTAGTATTGTTATTCTAAGATAAGGATGAGAACAACAGCAAAACAAAAATTACAGCAGCAACATCAAACTACTACTACTACTACTACTACTACTAGCACCACCACCACCACCCACCCCACTACTACTATTGATGAGAATTAGATAAGGAGTATCTAAATGAAATTAGGTTTAGTTGAGTCTAGTGGCAGGTTTGGGGTACAGGGAATCAAATAGAGCTCCCCTGCAACCCCCTTTGGATTCAGCGCAAGGATACAGAGGTAAATGAGATCTAGTAGCGGCGCAAGAGTGCTCTGTAAGGAATTTACAGACCGAAAACCTAGATTGATAAAAGAGGTTTATTGTGGGGTTTGGAAGTAAGGTTGAAAGGTAGAAGGACACCAGAGCCAGGGCTGGCACCAGTGGGCAGAAACCCTTGACATATCTGGAAGGATGCCATGTTTGGGACTTCTGCAAAGAGTGGACTCCAGGGTTCCCCCTTTTAATCTGAAGGGGCTTGTGGGTGGAGTCCCAGGTTGGCAAACCTAGCCAGGGTTAGAATTTGAATAGAATTCAATGGGTTTTTAGATAAGGAACTGTTTGTGCTTGGGGTGGGGGTTGGGAAACCTGAGCAGATCATTTAGAATGGGGGCTGGGACAGCCCAAGTTAGCTCAGATCCAATGGGGGCTGGGAGAGCCTGGATATCTCCCATTGGAATTCATGGGGGTTGGGAATCAGAAAGGAATCTTAACCCACATCACTACTACTACTACTATTTATATAGATCTTTGAAGTAGACAAAGACTTTTATACATATTATTATCTCATTTGATTCTCACAACACCTTTCTTAATAGGGGTTATTATTATTTCCATTTAAAATTAAGGAAATTAAGGCTGAGATTGGTTAAGAGTCTTGTCCAGGACCCCAGTGCTAGCAAAGAATCTATCTAGGATATGAATTTAGCTATGACACATTCTAACATTATATCCACCTCTCAGTTGCCTCTTATAAATTTTGTATAACAGAAAACTTACATTTTTAAGGGGAGGTGAGGGTAAAGCCAGTTTTCGTGACCAAGGAATAATATTGTCACCAGACTTTCCAGGAAAGAGGCCATATAGCACTGGTTTGGGGAAGAGACAAGTAGTGATGGTGGGTGACTCCCTTCCAAGGGTTTAGAGGCAAGCATATGTTGACCTGAATTTTTAATAAATATTTATTAAGTACCCATTATGTACCAGGCACTATGCTACAAAAATCCTATCAAAAGGCAGTCCATACACTCAAGGAGTTCACAGGCTAATGGGGGGAGATGATATGCAAACAATTATGTACAATGTGTACATAGGATAATTTGGAGGTAGTGAACAGAGGGATTAGGGAAGACTTCCTGTATAGGACAGTTTTTAGCTGGAACTTTTAAGGAAGAACAGCTAGAAAACAAAGCAGTCAGGAAATCTGGGAGTTTTAGCAAAAAAAACAGTGTTGTTTAATATCCGAATATGTGTTGATGACTGGGGGTGCACCATAAAATATAAGAGGTACACTGTAAGATATAAGAAGACCTCAAAGGCAAGAAGGGGCCAAGTTATAAAAGATGTTGGATGCTAAACAGAGACTTTTATATTGGATACAAGGGATGTACTATTTCCCAAATTCGTGCCTCTAGAATAAGGCGGAGATACTCTCAAGGGTTGTCAGGTCTAATGGCCCTCACCCACTTTTGATGATTCATGTAGGGACAAATGATACCAGTGGGAGAAACCCAGAATGAATTTGCTAAGGATTATGAAGTCCTGGGAGAATGACTAAAGACCGTAAGGACATATGACATTTCCATCATTGCCACTGAAAGAAAGAACTTAATAGAGAAGGATTTGGGAAGTGAATGGCTGGTTAAGAAGATGTTTGAAAATGTGATTTTGATTTCTGGATGACTGTTTAAAATCTAGAATATCTCTTGACTAAGAATGAAGAGCTGTTCACAAGGCCATTGTTTTGTGACTACTCAAGAGGGCTTTACATGGAAAAAAGAAGAGAAACTTGCCCTCATAGATCAGCCATGCAGGATGCCATGGAGACTTGCATGTGCCACACAGGCAGAAGAAAATCAGTAGAGAATATTAATTCACAGAAAATATCATCTAAGAAGGGAGCTATAAAATCTTTAGCTTCAGCTATTCCTGCATAAAGTATCTCAAATTCAAAAGGTCTAAAACAGATTCCATTTTCTTAACCCACAAATTACTAGTGCCTTCTCTCCCAAGTAACATTGTATAAAACTGCTTTGTACTTATTTGAAATAACAAAGTAGCATAGTAATGATATAGAGTGCTAGATTTTGAGGTGAGAAAATGAATTCAAATCCTACTTCAGACACTTGTTATCTATAATGACTTGGGCAAATCACTTAATCTCCTTCAGTCTCAGTTTCCCTGACTGTAAAATAGAGGAAATAGTAACACCTACCTAATAAAGTTGTCATGAGCATTAAAAGTTATATGTAAATGTCTTTGCAAGTCTTAATTCACTACATGTTGTTGTTAAATTATTTTTTCAGTCATGTCTGACTCTCCATGACACTATCTGGGATTTTCTTGGCAGAGATTTTGGGGCAAGAAGCTGGGGCAAATAGGGTAAAGTAACTTGCCCAGGCTCATACAACTAGTAAGTGTCTGATGCTGGATTTGAACTTAGGAAGAGGAGCCTTCCCAATTCCAAGCCCACCAAACAGCCCCTAATTCCATTTATAAATATAAACTATTATTATATTGTTATGAGCCAGATGGTACAACGGAGTCAGGAAAATCTGGGTTCAAATCTGGCCTCAGACACTTACTTGCTGTAGGATCCTGTTGGTATTAGCTTCATCATCTGTAAAATGAGGTGGAGAAGAAAACAAGTCACAAAGAATCAAACATGAGGACCGAGTTAAAATCTGATCTCAGACACTTAGCACTTCCTAGCTGTGTGACCCTGGGCAAGCCACTTAACCCTAGCCTCAGGGGGGGGAAAAAAAGAATCAAACATGACTAAAATGACTAAACAAAAAACATTATATATTCATATTTGTTCACTTTACATTCATCTTATATATAAATATATATACACATCTATTTTTACATAAATATGTATTTGTATGAATTTGTTATCTTATTATAATGTAAGCTCTTTGTGAAGAGGAATTATTCTGCCAGGTGAATCTCCAACTTGAAAGGTAGAGCAAAATGGTTAGCGAAGAGTAGAAGAAAACATTAAATGGTAAAAAAAAAAAAAAAAAAAAAAAAGCCTGAATTTGCCTTCAATGAATGCATAATATCAGCCTAGCAAAACTGTATTAATAGTCATATTAAATCCTCCTCCCTGCCAAAATGCTGAGTGTGATTACTAAGCCATTATTAGTGGTATCTAAAAAATCATCCTGGATGGAAGAAGAGATAGGCAAAGTCACGATTTTCAAAAATAAGTGAAGAAGATTCTTTTTTTTTTTCCCCCTCAATAGTACTTTATTTTTTCCAAATACATATAAAATAGTTTTTAACATTCATTTTGGTAAGAATTGTGTTCCAAATTTATTGCCTCCCTCCTTTACCTTTCCCCTTTCCACCATAGCAAGCAATCTAAGTTAAATATGTGCAGTCCTTTTAAACATATTTCCACATGTTATATTCTGCAAGAAAAATCAGACCAAA
This sequence comes from Sminthopsis crassicaudata, assembly GCF_048593235.1. NCBI lineage: Eukaryota > Metazoa > Chordata > Mammalia > Dasyuromorphia > Dasyuridae > Sminthopsis > Sminthopsis crassicaudata. The sequence goes on from NC_133620.1 coordinate 411,746,702, forward strand.
AGGGAGAAAACCATAAAAAAGAAAATGCAAACAGACAAAAAAGATGAAATGCCTATGATCCTACCTATATTCAGTTTCCATAGTTCTTTCTTTGGATGCAAATGGCATTTCATATCTCAAGTCTGAATGATTCTTTAAAGTATAGTTTGGTGAATTTGACTTTGATCCCTGGTAGAATTTTGTAACACATCATTAAAGAATTTTAAAAAGTAAGTAAGTGGGAAATGCTAAGGGCCAACATGGCTTTATAAAAAATAGGTCATGCCATATTAACCTCATTTCCTATTTTGACAAAGTTATTACAAAGCTTGATCAAGAGAATTTTGTAGTTACAACATAGTTGGGTTTCAGAAAAATATTTTTTCTCAATTTTAATGTTTTATGTTATCCTCATGGAAAGGAGAGATGTATGTTAACACAACCAGGTGAATTTGGAGCCTTTGTGTGACCAGACCCCAAGTGTAGTTGTATCAATGTCAATTTTTGAAGATATCTTTTAGAGTATTCTGGGGAACCATTCTTGGTCCTTGGGCTGCTCAACGTTTTCTATTAATAACTTGGATGAAGGCATGGATGCCATATTTTTCAAATATCTCAAGTCAAATGGGATAACCAGTACACAGTCTGCATTTAAAAAGATCCTGATCACCCAAAACAATGAATCAAATCAGACAACATTCATTAGACATAAGTATAAAATTATAAATTTACAATCAAAACATCAGTTTCAGAAGCATAGGTGGAGGAATGTGTCCAGTCAACAGATCTTGTGAAAAAGGTGCAGGTTTTCATTAGGCCAAAAGTTGAGTCAGTGATGAGACTTGGTACCAGAAAAAGCTAATGTAATCACAGGTACTAGTAATGGAAGCATAATAATAGAAGAGATCATCCTACTAAACTCTGTCTTAATCCACACTTGGAGTATTGTATTCAAGTCCAACACCTTTTTAGAAGGATAATGAAAAATTAGAAAGAAAAGTGACTAAATTGGGAAGGGACTGGAGACTATGACATAAAAGGATCAGAATAACTAGGGGTATTAAACCTGGTAAGGAAACACTTAAATGGGCTATTATAGCTGACAAGTATTGAAGGACTCTCATGCAGAAGAGAGATATTATATTTGAAGAGCAAAATTAGGAATAATATCTATAAGTTGCAAAGAGGCAGATGGTAGCTTAATATAAAGATTGATAAGGATAAGCATTGGACATGTGATTTCACAGGCCTATGTGAATGCTTTGAAAACTCCCTCTCCCAGTTCAAGTCAGCACTTTCTCAGTGACTTATGATCTAAGAAAGTTGCCTAGAGGGCTGAGTAGTTAGATTGCTTACCCAGCAAGATAACACAGCCCAAATATCAGACAGGACTGGATTCTAGATCTTTTTAGCTCTGAGAGCAGTTCTACTATAACATGCTCCTAATTATTAGAAAACTCTTCAATTTATCAGATGAATTCTGAGGTACAGCAGATCCCTGATTAGTAGAAATCTTCAAGGAGAGACTGAATGACAACTTGTCAGGGATGTTGTAGAGTTAATGAATGAATGAAAAAAGCATTTATTAAGAGTGCTTTGTGACAGGCATTATGTTAGGTGCTAGTAATGTGATTATAAGCAAGCCAATCCTTGCCTTCAAGGATGTTTCATTCTAATATAAGGTTACTATACATAAATGGGACTGATGACCAAGGTAGCAATTTGGATAGGACAGTCAGAAGGAAAGCCTGAGTGAAATCACATATCAATCAGTGACACTTCCATTCCAGGATTACTGTTCTGAGATCTAGAATAGAAATATGAAGAGATGAGGAAGAAGTAGTAGTACATGGCAGTGACATATTGAGAAAGAAGGTTAGAGGGAATTCCTAGTCAAATATAGTTTGGTCTGGATGACCCTTGAAGGCCCTGTCCAAATATGAAAAACTGTGATTCTATGAAACAAGTTAATGTGTTTAATTGGTTCCATGGGAATGGTGTTATAATAGGCAATTGGCTGAACAATGAATGCCATATCACAGTTATGTCAATCAGTCAATCAGGAATGCATTAGGAATATACTGTGTTTTGGAGACAAAATATGGCTTCAAAGAGCATTCTAATGGGAGAGAGAGGGAGAAACACTGTGTGTGTGTGTGTGTGTGTGTGTGTGTGTGTGTGTGTGTGTGTGTGTGTATTTTAAGACTATGTTTAAATGAATAGAAGATCCTTTAAATAGGAAAGCAGGCCCCTGTTATCTGGGCAATCAGGAAAGGCTTCAGTTGATGGTTCCACTTGAACTGAATCTTGGAAGGAAATCAGGGATTCAAAGAGGTGGAGGTTAGGAAGAAATGCTTTTCAAGCATAGGAAACAGTGGAAAGAGAGAAGATGAAGTATCTGTCATATGTGTAGAATGCTGAGTCAGCCAGAATGTGTAACACAGAATGTGTAAAGTGAAGTAATACAGAAGACGACTAGTGGTTGATCATAATATACTATCTTTGCTGATATAGGATTTTGTTTTTTGCAGCATCCCCACAGAGGGTCTTTTTATAAATTTATTTACTGTTATAGTTCATAGGATTCCAGATTTCATGAACAATAGTGTTCCCCTCGCATGCATACATCTGAAATCCTTCATGCTTTAGTAGTTAATTTTCATGAATTGGTTGTAATGCACCCCACCCCACCCCCCATCATTACTTGCTATTTATGTATTTGGGGATGAAGTCTTTCTTCACTCAACTTACCTGTTTCTGGTATGGCAACCACCTAGGCTGCTGCCATATGCACAAAGCTTTTCCAGCTTGGTAGTACATTTCAGACTTAATGCTCCATAGCTCTGAGGAACATAGGGTCAATTCTTTAGTCTTATGAGACATTCAATTTAATTTTTGACAAATATTTAAAATGTCTGTTATGTGCCTAGACAGACTCTGGGGATGTGAAGACAAAAATTAAACCATCTCTTTCCCCAAGTTATTCACATTCCCCTAGGGCAGAAATTCTTGAGATCCATGAAATTTTTTTTAAAAGAATTTAATAACTGTATTTCAATATAATTTTTTTTATGCTTTTAAAAACATTATTTTGAGCAGGGTTCCATAAGCTTCATTAGATACCAGAGTCCATGACACAAGAAAGATGAATAATTCCTGGTGTGTGGAATTCTGGGAAGATGGTGGAATAGGTCAGTAAATTTCCTGCTCTCCAGATTTCCACTTTTCTCCCCCTCCCAAGAAAACAGAACAAATTTGTGCCTCTAGTCAGACATAGACTGGTGAAAAATAAAGATTTAGGACAGAATGGTCCCCCAGGATAGCCTAAGAAGAGGGAAAGAAAGACACCAGGGCTGGGATTTAACCAGTGTGAAACATAAGTACTTCCAGGCTAGCTCTGACGAAACTCCAAGTGGGGAGCCCTAGGACTAGCTGGGGTTGGTTTGAGCCTCAGCCCAAACCACAGGAACTTTTATCTGGACAACAAGCAGAGTCAGAGGTCTGAGGGAAGACAGAGGGAACCTCAGCTGATAAGGAAGCCTAGGCTCAGCTGTGTGAGAAGGAACCAGCACACCTAGTGAGTGCAGAAGTAGTAGGGTAGAATGCTGCTAACTGGGGGCACTTGCAGGAAGGTGGAGCTTTTGGTTTGGGTTTCCATTGAGCTGATTGAGCTGAAGGGAAGCTAGAGGCACTATCTCCATACCCTTCCCTCCCCACCAAGATTAGAGGTACTTGCACTAATAGTACTTACTTTAAAAAAAAAAAAATGAATAGGCAAGGGAGAAAAAATTCCAATCACAGAAACTTGTGGGAATAGGGAAGACCAAGGTTCCTCTTCAGAGGAGGTAAGTGGAATTTAAAAAAAAACAAACAAACAAACATCTTTTATCTCAAAAAGTAAACTTAAATGACTAACTGCTCAGAAAAATTCTATAGAAGAACTAAAAAAAAAATTAAAAATCAAGTGAGACTTTTGTTGTTTGCTTGCTTTTTTTTCTCATTTTTTTCTTTTTGATCTGATTTTTCTTGTGCAGCATAATAATTGTAGAAATATGTACAGAAGAATTGTACATATTTAACATATATTGGATTACTTGCCATCTAAGGGAGAAAGTGGGGGAAATGAAGAGAGAAAAAATTTTGGAACATAAGGTTTTGCAAGGGTGAATGTTGAAAATTATCTATGTGTATATTTTGAAAAAAATGCTTTAAAAACTGAATTAAATAAAAAATTAAAAATAAATTTAAAAAAAATAAAAATCAAGTGAGAGATAGAGGAAAAATTAAAATAAAATCCATCCAAGAAAAACAAGAAGATAATGAAAAAAGTTAACTATAAAAGAAGATAGAGTCTTAAAGAAGAAAATAATTTTTTTGAAAATTACAATTGGGCAAGGGTTTCAGATAAAGAAATTTTTTTTTTAATTTTTTATTTTATTTTATAATTATAACATTTTTTGACAGTACATATGCATGGGTAATTTTTTACAACATTATCCCTTGCACTTACTTCTATTCAGATTTTTTCCCTTCCTCCCCCAACCCCCTCCCCAGATGGCAAGCAGTCTTATATATGTTAAATATATTACAGTATAATTTAGATACAATATATGTGTGTAGAACCGAATTTTTTGTTGCACAGGAAGAATTGGATTCAGAAGGTAAAAATAACAGTTTACATTCATTTCCCAGTGTTCCTTTTCTGGATGTAGCTGGTTCTGTCCATCATTAATCAATTGGAATTGGATTAACTCTTCTCTATGTTGAAGAAATCCACTTCCATCAGCATACATCCTCATACAGTATCATTGTTGAAGTGTATAATGATCTTCTGGTTCTGCTCGTTTCACTCAGCATCAGTTGATGTAAGTCTCTCCAAGCCTCTCTGTATTTCTCCTGTTGGTCATTTCTTATAGAACAATAATATTCCATAACATTCATATACCATCAGATAAAGAAATTAAAGCCATTTACAGTTATATAAAAATACTCTAAATCGCTATTGATTAAAAAAAAGCAAATTCTGTATGTGCCAAAATGTTTGTGGCATCTCTTTTTATTGTAGCTAGAAACTGGAAGTTGAATGGATGTCCATCAATTGGAGAATCGTTGGGTAAATTATGGTATATGAAGGTTATGGAATATTATTGCTCTGTAAGAAATGACCAGCAGGATGAATATAGAGAGGCTTGGAGAGACTTACATCAACTGATGCTGAGTGAAATGAGCAGAACCAGAAGATCACTGTACACTTCAATGCTGTATGAAGAGGTATTCTGATGGAAGTGGATATCTTCAACATAAAGAAGATCCAACTCACTTCCAGTTGATCAATGATGGACAGAAATAACTACACCCAGAGAAGGAACACTGGGAAGTGAATGTAAATTGTTAGCACTACTGTCTATCTACCCAGGTTACTTATACCTTCGGAATCTAATACTTAATGTGCAACAAGAAAATGGTATTTACACACATATATTGTATCTAGGTTATATTGTAACACATGTAAAATGTATGGGATTGCCTGTCATCGGGGGGAGGGAGTGAAGGGAGAGAAGGGATAATTTGGAAAAATGAATGCAAGGGATAATATTATAAAAAAAAATTACTCATGCATATATACTGTGGGAAAAAAATTCTAAATAAAAAAAATGCAAATTAAAACAACTCTGAGGTATTACCTCACACTTCTCAGATTGGCTAAAATGATAGGAAAATATAATGATAAATGTTGGAGGAGTTGGAGGAGTTGCATTGTTGGTAGAGTTCTGAAATGGTCCAAGTGTTTTGGAGAGCAATTTGGAACTATGCCCAAATTGCTATAAAACTGCATATACCCTTTCATCCAGCAGTACCACTCTTGGGTCTGTATCTCAAGGAAATTAAAAAAAAAAAAAAGCCAGAAAAGAGCTCATACATGCAAAAAAATGTTTATACCACCTCTTTCTGTGATGGCAAAGAATTGGAAAATGAGCAGATACCCATAAATTGGGGAATGACTGAATAAATTGTGGTATGTGAAAATGAAACATTATTTTTCTTTTAAAAATGAACAGGCTGATTTTAGAAAGGCCTGCAAAGATTTATAAGAATTAATGCTGAATGAAACAACCAACAGCAATATTGTGTGATGATCAATTGTGAAAGATTCGGTTCTTTTTAGCAGTTCTAAGGCAACCCCCATAATTTTGGTTGGAAAATGTCATCCAAACACACAGAGAGGTTGAATGTAAATCAATACATGCTGTGGTTATGTTCACTTTTTCCCCCCTTTTTCTTCTTTCTTTTTATTTTTCTCTCATTCTGATTTTTCTCTCCCAACATGATTCATAAGGAAATATGTAAAAAAAAAAATGAATGTACATATGTAACCCCAAAAAATTGTTTCTACATGTAACTGGGGAAAATAAAAATGAAATTGGGCAAGAGGAAGTCAGGAAAACTATAAGAGACCAAAAAATAATAAAAATAAAATATAAAGAATGAAAAAATATAATAGAATGTGAAACATAAGAAAAACAACAGATCTGGAGAACAGATCAAGAAGAGAAAATTAAAAATAATTGGACTACTTGAAAGCTATTACCAAAACAAGAACCTTAACACAATAAGGCAAGAAGTAATCCAAGAAAATTGTCCTGGCATAATAGAACATGAAGGAAAAGTAGAAATAAAAAATTAAAAAAACAAAAACAAAAACTATCAATCACTACCTGAAAGAAATATTACTGCCAAATTTTGAAACCTTCAAATCAAAGAGGAAATTCTGCAAGAAACAAAAAATAATTCAATTATGCGGGTACTACAATTAGAAGCATACAAGATTTAATCAGCAGCCACAATAAACTATAATCCTGGAATCAAATATACTGGCAATCAAAAGAACTAGGCCTGTAGCCAAAAAAAAATCAAATCCAATATTGAATGAGAAAAAAATGGACATTCAACGAACTTGCAGATTTTCAGGACTTTCAACCTAATCTGAACTTAATAGAAGATTTAATGTATAAAAGCTAATATCAAAGATTCATTTCAAGGAATTCAACATAGACAAATTATTGATATGTTGTGCATAGAAATGGTATAAATGGTATACACAAAATGTATACCATATATTTAAGATTGACATTGGGTAGCTCAAAAGAAAGACTGGGGTAGAGTTAAGTATGATATGAGTCTAAAAAAATATATTGTCTAGAAAAGGTAAAAATAGTAATTGTTATATAAATGAGGTGTAGAGGAAGAACCAATAGAGGCATTTGATGGGGGAAGAGGACTTGTAGTTCTGAAAACCTACTCACATCAGGAATTGGTTAAATAGGGAATATTACATAAATATACCATGAAGGATATGGCACCTTCCAAACTCTATGAAGAAGGAGGAAGGGAATAGGATAAATTGGGCTATAGAAGGATGAGTAGATTTATGGCAGGTGGGACAAGGCATGTAGATTAATGGGCAAGGGATAAGGTGGGATATAGAAAGGTGGTTAGAGTAATGGTAGTGGGCAGTATGTAGCTTATTGGGAAAAGGATAAGGAGGGAAATGAGATACAAAAGGGTGTTGAGATTAATAAGAGTGGATAAGAATGGAAATGGGATAAACAGGGAAGGAAAAGGTGGTAGGAAAAGATGAGGGAACCACATGTGGGGGGGATATTAAGTAAAAGCAAGGCAAGTTAAGGAGAAAATTAAAGTAGAAGAGTTAACAAGGATGGGAAATAAGAGATAAGTGCATACTACAACAAGGATTGTGAGTAGAATTTTATTAGGAAAAAAGTAGGGCTAGTAATCATTGATCTTAGACAAAGGCAAAGATTAAATCAAGAGAGAAATATACATGAAATTTGTCAGCCATGTTATTATTTTAGATGCATGTTTACATATGGATAAATATGTATACATACATATATGTTTCTTGAGTATATGTGGATATGTATGCATATAAGTATATGTATGTGTGAATATAGATATATGTATATGTGTGTGAATATATATGTATGTATAAATATATCTGTACTTAACTGTATCTGGCTTGGGGGATGTGGAAGGGACAAAAGAGGAAAAAAGAGTAAAAAGTACACAGCAGAAAATAAAAGAATAACCTACAAGGATATTCATGAATATAATTTCTTTTATTATTTTATATGCTTTCTTGAAATGGAAATTTATTATTATATATTATAATCTGCTGGGCACATGAAATTTTTTTTGTTTTGTTTGTTAATTTTCATTTTTTTTTCTTTTTCTTTTTTTTTTTTTTCTTATTTTGTATGTAGTTCAATTAAAAAAAAAAATGTTTTTAAAGAATTCCTGTTAGGTCTTTCATCTCTCCTAAGCCAGAGGTTCCTGACTTTTTTTTTTTTTTATGTCATGGACACTTCTGGTAAAGCCTATGGAGCCTTTCTCAAAATAATGTTTTTAAAAATATAAAATAAGAGGAAACTATAATGAAGTACAGTTATCAAACTATTAAAATGTACAGAAATCTCCTGAAGTTTATCCATGGATCCTAAGAATCCCTGACATACACAGAGAAGTAAGTCTGTACTAAATAAATTCAAAGCATTTTTTTTAATGGAAGAGGTAGGATCTTGAAGGAATCTTTGCATGTAACTAGAGCTTTTTAAAGAAGTAGAAGTGAGAAGGGAGAGCATTCTAAGCATGGAAAGACACAAAGGTGAGGGATAGGATATTGAGTAAGATAGAGAGCAGGCTGTGAATGAGGGGGTATGGTGTGAGAGAAATCTTGAGAAGATAAGGTGTAGTCAGACTATGAAGGACTTTGAATGTGAAGCTAACGAGTTGGTGTTTATACACAAGGCAGTAATGAGCCACTGAAGTTTCTTGAGCAGTGGAGTTATTTGATCAGTACTACATTTTAGGAGTAACCATTTGGCAGCTGTAGGTGAGGTGGAATTGGAGAATGGAGGAACGAATGGTAGGGAAACTTAGTGAATAAACTTTATTATAGTAAACCATGGAATTAGAATTATAAGGTTTGTCTATTAGGAATGTAAAGAAAAGAAAAATATGAGAGTTTTAAAAAATTGTTAGTATTTGATTATTCACTGAATACAAGGGGAGAAATGAAAGTCAGTGACTGAGGCTACAAGTGGAGTGAATGCAGTATAATAGTGCTGCAGAAGTGCATCAGTCTCCTTTGGGGTACAGAATGGAGATCCCAAAAACTTGGAGTTGCTGACCAATGTTGCAAGATGTCTCAAAGGAATTTGCAGGCTTGAACCCATCTCCAAATCAAGGGTTAAAGTTTATTGTAATTGTAACGCCAAGGGAAACAGGCTAAATTTCAAAAAGATTTGGCAAAGAACCAAGAGCAAGGAGACAAATTTATCCAATTCTTCCTGTCATTGATATGCTAATTTTATGGCCTAGAGGTAGAACTGAGGGTGGTCTATTTACAGTTGTCTCAGGAATTTGGTTATCACTGACCAGCAGATTATCTATTGAGAGCAATATTTATGGGACTATCCTAAGGCTGGAAGACTTGAGAATCAGATTGTTAGAACAAAAGCATTCTAAGTTCTATCATGTTTCCTCTAGGAACTGTACCTCATCACCCCCATGACCCCCTTGGCTGAGGACCTCATACTTCCTGAAAAAAAAAAAAAAAAAAAAAAAAAAAACTGAGATTGTTCCCTGAGAGTTTCTGTTAGTTCTTCCATTTTCGTCATGTCAAGACATTTTCCCTTACTATCTCCTCATTCACACTCACACACTTCTCTTTGTCCATGCAAACCCCTTTTTATGTGCACAAGTGATTCCCTTCCATTTTGTCCTCTCCAGAAGATTATCCTCCTCCCATTAACCCTGTTTTCTAATTTCATTCTCTCCTTATCTAATGACTTTTTGTATGATGTTTACAAACATTCATGTCTCCCCCATCCATAAAGATATCTCACTTTATTGTACACAGTAACAGCAACATTGTGTGATGATCAGATATAATAGGCATAACTCTTCTCATCGATATAATGATGCAAGATAATTCCAAAAGATTCATGATGGAAAATGCTATCCACATCCAGAGAAAGAGTTATAGAGTCTGAATGCATATTGAAATATAGTGTTTTCAATAGGTTTTTTCCTTTGCACAATTTCCTTAAGCACAATTTAGCAAAGTGATTTATTATCCTTGATAAGGAACCAAGGTGAACATTCTGATCTCAAGAGGCAAGGTAATTTGGTGCTTGACCAGCTCTTAAGTTTATTTTATTTATTTTTTAATTAAAGCTTTTTTATTTCTCAAAACATATGCGTGGACAATTCTTCAACATTAGTCCTCAAAAAACCCTGTGTTCCAATTCCCCTCCTTTCCTCTTTTGATTTATTATCCTTTATAAGGAACCAAGTAGTTCAATATATGTTAAATATATTGGTATTTATATGTAGAAATATATGTTAAATCCAATATATGCATATATTTATACAATTATTGTGCCGCATAAGAGAAAAAGTGAAGCAAAATAAAATGCAAGCAAACCACCAAAAGAGTAGAAATGCTATGTTGTGACAGTTCTAAGTTTAAAAGAATTAAGAACCTGAGAGTTTGAAACCTAGTTCAGTGGATAACAGTTTCTTTCCTAAACTTTCTTTTTTTTTTTCATTATTTCTTCCCCCACCTTTCTTTCCCCTCCCCCTACCTTATTATACTTCCACTATATTCAAGTAAAATTCAGGGAATAATTCTTTGTGCCAGATTTTTATTTCACATTAAATTTCATTTTAAAAAAAATACAAAAAAACAAAACAAAACAAACAAAAAAAAAACTAGGTAGTGGTTTTTGTTTGTTTGTTTTGTTTTGTTTTGTTTTGTTTTAATCACAAATCAGAAGATGCCATGCCAAGGTAATGTTTCTACATGGGAGGAACCTGTTAAAGGAAGGAGCACATAAAACCAAAATTCCAAACAATTCTTGAAAAGAATTAGCTACCACTAGAACTCTGCTTGTCATGAGAATTTCGTTTTGGTTTTTGAAAAATAATGATTAAACTGTGTTAAGATGATGGATATGGCCACAGGTCCTCAACAGAAACATTGTATTTCAGACAGCTTCAAGATCCCTCTTCCTGGTAAATACTTTCCATTTCTTTTGAAGTAGCTTTTTTCCTCCTACCATTTCAATAAAGTTATGCTCCTGCAACTAAATATTAAGCAAATATTAAAATTTAATATATAATTAGCATCATAAAAGCAGAGTGCCTAATTTCACTAATGGCAACTTGTTAAGAAAAGAGAAAAAGTGTAATGTGGTCTTTAGTTATCTTAAAAAAGTAGTTTCTTCCAAATACCATATATGCAGAAATGTTTCGTATATTCTAAAAAGCTATATTGTATTTGTTTTTGTCTTCTGTCTCTAAAGCAAGTTTATTAGATTCATAATTTTATTAGGTAAATAATCATTCAAATGAATTACTCAGTACACAGAATACTGTGTGAGGTGCTAGGAAAGATAAGAAATTTCAATAAGACTTGGTCTTTGTGCTCCTAGAACACAGTATGTGATAGGAGACACTGGAAAAAGTCCTGACCTTACAAAATCACTGGAGTCTTTAGACTCATCTAAGTCTGACCCTATTATTTAAAAATGAGGAAATTCAAGGCCCTGGAGATGAGGTGATTTACCTAAAATTTTACATGTAGTAACACTTCATTCAGCACACTGCTGCCAATTCTACCTTGCCTATCAAATAGAGAACTAATTTCTCAGGTTCATATTTGAAACTTTTCATAATCTATTTGTAATCTACATTTTTCAGACACTTCTTATGATTTGGTAAATAATTTATTAATGGCATAATGTCATTTTGGCAAGAGGTGTTCAGTGGAGTGCCTCAAAGATGTATGTCTTATTGTATCCTGTTTAACAGTTTTATCATTGATTTGGATAAAGATACAGTGGGTATATCAAATTTTCAGATTATTCAGAACTGAGAAGGTTCACTAAAATTCTAACTGATGGAATGAAGAGCCAAAAAAGATCTCAACAGGTCAAAGTGGTATTAGCTTAATTTAAATCTATATTAAATTATATTAGAATCTACTAAGATGAAATTCAAAAGGAATAAATATACATTCTTCTATCTAGATTTAAAAAATCATTGTCAAGGAATTATGAAACAGCAGTTTGTTGGGAAAAGATTTGGGGATTTTAGTGGATTGCAAACTTACTATGTCAGTTGTGTAATATGGTGGTCAAAAGTAATAAATTGAAGTATAGCTTCTGGGAATTCAGGGAAGGGACTAGTACTCTGCCTTGGTTAGACTATACACTATCTTAGACAATTGTATTCAGTTCTGGGCAACACATTTTAGGAAAGACACTTTTAATTGGGGCAATATTTAGAAGAGGGCAAATAGAACAATCAAGCCTATAATATATTAAGATTGGCTGGAGATACTTCAGTGGGGTAAATGCTGACTGTCTTCAAATACTTAGAAGTCTATCATATGGAAGGTTTGCTTCTGTTCTGTCCCATACAAAATAGTGGAACAATGTGGGGGAATTGCATAGAGGTCAATTTAAGCTTGATGTCAGGAAAAAGCTAACAATTGGAGCTGTCCAAAGTCCAAAAGGTTCAGAAGATTATGTGTTTGGGGTTCCTGGAAGTCTTCAAGCAAAGCCAGGTAAACCTTAGTCAGGTATGATATTTCCAAGTATGGGTTATCCTATGTAACTGCTGATGTTTTTTCCAACTCTGCAATTCTGCAAGTTTATAGCTATCCTTTATGTATTCTACATTGCAGTGAAATCAAGCCACATGGACATTTTTTGAAAAAAATCATATATTTTCCAAAATTGTAAAGGGCTAGAACTGAGCAATGCACTTGGATGATGAAGCACGTGAGACTAATTGCCAATTGGACGGTTCCCTATTAACTTGTTTAAGGTTGACCCTCCCCAGCTGTTCTGTGCTGACTTGATTGGTGGGATAAAGAGGGGGAAGTGACTTGTGTGGGAGGAGTAAGAGAAACTTGGGTGGTGGAACTCACACTCACTTGCACTCGTGACCTGGCGTTGGAGGTGATGGTAAAGATCTATAATAAAGACGTTTAGTGATCCTGACTCCTGCTGATTTCTGGAAAGATAGAGTTCCAGCATTTGGCGTCCAACGTGTGGCTGGCACCCTACTTCCACCGAAGTCCTCCTGTGACCAGGAGGTTAGGTGAGTATTCTAATAGAAATAAGGAACTTACCTTGTTAAGGACTAAATCAGCAATCTCTAGTAACTGAGATGGGGCAGATGTTAGGTAAATCCTGGGCCTCAGCTGACCCTGCTCCAACCCCAGCCCCTGCCTCATCTAGCAATGCTATAGAGGATATAATTAAGATAATTGATGAGAAAAGTTTACTTGTTCCCATCCCACAAATGAATAATCTCTTACACTCATTGATTTGCACGTCCCCTTGGTTCTTAAATGAAGAAAAACTACGTATAGATAAATGGAAGCTAGTGGGACTTGAAATGAAAGAATTTTACTCAAAAAATGGGAATTGTCAAATTTTCCCAGAGGTATTTTATCTATACAACTTGATTCTATTAGACTTAAGCTATCAGGAAGAGTTTAGAAGAAGGAAGAGTTCTAAAAAGGCACTGAGAAGGAAGCGTGAGGAACAAAAGATAGAAGATAGGCAAACTCAGGACATTGCCAGAGGGCAAGGGGATTTGAATGAGGAACAAAAGATAGAAGATAGGCAAACTCAGGACATTGCCAGAGGGCAAGGGGATTTGAATGAGGAATCTGAGGGTGTAGACTCTGATTGTCCGGAAGAAATTTCAACCCCACCTAGAGAGCAGATTATTGAGCAGCCCACATCCACTCCACCTTCAGGGACGGAGGGAGGAGGAGTAGTGGGAGGGGCGGTGACCTCATCAGCGCCCCCCCCCTCCCACACAGAGCCCCCCCCTCCCAACAACTGCCCACTCCTGTAACTAGATTAGAAAGAGGGCTTATTGAAGCAATTGAAAATGGAAAAGAAGTAGATAATGATTTCAAACTTCAAATTTTTCCCGTGATTCAACAGCGTAATTCTGCAGGTCAAGAGAGTAGAAGATATGCTCCTTTTAATATGGATGTCCTTAAAAACCTGAAAAAATCTTGCACTGTCTTTGGGGCTACATCAGATTATGTTAAAATGTTAATACACAATCTGGTTTATGAAACCTTAACCCCTAGTGACTGGAAAGTAATTGCAAAAGTGTGCTTAGAACCTGGACAAAATTTGTTGTGGTTTTCTGAATTTACTGAGCTCTGTAGAATTCAAGCCCAACAAAATAGTCAAAGTGCAGCTAATACTTCCATCACCTATGACCTACTAATAGGTATAGGTTCTTATGCAGACGCTTTGGTACAGATTAATTACTCCATAACAGCATTTGAGCAAATTTCTGCTGCTGCTATCAAAGCATGGGCTTCTCTCCCCAGTAAAAACTACAAGGGTGAGACCTACACAAAAATTGTACAGGGACCAAATGAACCTTTTGCTGATTTTGTGGCACGTTTGCAGACAGCTGTCATACAGGCTAATGGTGAAAATGAAGTAACAGACACTTTGGTGAGGCAACTTGCTAGAGACAATGCCAATGAGGTTTGTAGAAGGATTATACTAGGACTACGTAAGGATGCTCCTTTAGAGGAGATCATAAGACGCTGTGCCACAATGGGCACAAATACCTTTTATAGCCAGGCTATGGTGCAGACTTCCCAAGATCCCAACATGGGGAGACAGGATCCCTTTTGGCAAGGGGTTTCCCGAGAGACTCGTCAATGCTTTCAATGCGGTAAAGTAGGCCATTTGAAAGCTCAATGTTGGCATAGAGACAGAGTGAGAAGACAGGCTGGGAGAACAAGACCCAAAACCCCATGTCCAAAATGCAACAGAGGACTCCATTGGGCCTCAGAGTGTAGACTGATTCAGGGAAACAGGATGAGGGGCCCAGCTCCAGGGCCCCAGGCAAAAAACACTTGGGGCATGATGGCAGCCGATGCCACACCCAGAGAGTGCCTCCAAGTCCAATACCCAGACATGACCAATCAGCCAGGAAGCAACATGATGGGAGAAAGGGACTACAATTAGGGAGGATAGAGTTGTATGCAGCTGGGACAATTGAGATACCCCCTGGAGAGGTGAAATCTGTTCCTCTCCAAC
Organism: Sminthopsis crassicaudata; assembly: GCF_048593235.1. Taxonomy (NCBI): domain Eukaryota; kingdom Metazoa; phylum Chordata; class Mammalia; order Dasyuromorphia; family Dasyuridae; genus Sminthopsis; species Sminthopsis crassicaudata. The sequence continues at coordinate 411,761,857 of NC_133620.1, forward strand.
CTATGGATCCCTTGCCTCCAGGCACAGTAGGCTTGACCGTTTCACCTCCTGAGAGTACTTACAAGACAGTGTTCATTCATACACTGATGTGGGAAACTGGGGAATGTGTAGATAATATCCCAGTCACTAACACAGGGAGACAATGTGTGACTTATCAACCAGGGGAAGTAGTAGCATCAGGTTTATTGATACAGACTCCTAATAAGCAACCTGGTGACAGTCACCCATGTTCGGACTCCAAGCAGAAAAACCCAGGAATATACTGGACAGCAGCTGTGACAGCTGACCGACCTATGCTCACCATCTATATAAATGGCATAGCATTAGAAGGACTGGTGGACACAGGTGCAGATCGCACAGTCATTAGAGGTGCCAACTGGCCCAGTCACTGGCCAAAGACTAAGGCAGACACCTACATGTCTGGGGTAGGAGGATCAATAGCAGCTGAAGTTAGTGCTACCCCTTTAAGATGGGTGTTTGAAGGTGAAACAGGAGTTTTTACTCCTTTTATAGTTGAAAAAATCCCCATCAATCTGTGGGGAAGAGACATTTACAACAATTAGGGTTAAAAATGAGTACTTTGTTTTTTTAGGCAGGGCTGCTGTTGAAGGCCTGCCAACACTTTCACCTGTTCCTATCCAGTGGAAAACTGATACACCAGTGTGGATAGAACAGTGGCCCTTAGATAACAATAAAATTCAGGCCTTACTAGACATAGTACAGGAACAACTTGATCAAGGACACTTACAACCTTCTCTAAATCCTTAGAATTCTCCAGTATTTGTTGTAAAAAAGAAATCTGGAAAATGGAGAATGTTGACTGATTTAAGAAAGGTAAATGAACAGATGGAAACTATGGGAACTCTTCAACCTGGACTTCCATCTCCTACTCAGCTGCCTAGAGAATGTCCTCTTTAGGTTATAGACATTAAGGATTGTTTCTATTCTATCCCTCTAGATAAGGAGGATATGAAAAGATTTGCCTTTTCAGTTCCCAGCGTTAACTTAACTGAGCCTTATAAAAGATATGAATGGACAGTTTTGCCACAGGGAATGAAAAACAGCCCTACTATGTGTCAAATGTATGTTGCTGCTGCTCTTAGTCCAGTAAGAAAAGCATTTCCAAAAGTAATGTTATTACATTACATGGTTGATATATTGGGATGTGCACCTGAGGAACAAATGTTAGAAGCATGTCTACAAAAAACCATAGAAACACTAAGGAATTATAAATTGCACATAGCTCCAGAAAAGATTCAAAGACATGCTTCTTTTCAATATTTAGGATATGAAGTATATCCTAAGGTGCTTACAATACAAAAACTCTCCTTAAGAACAGAGAAGCTAAACACCTTAAATGACTTCCAGAAATTGATAGGCGATATCCAATGGATGCGTCCCGTGCTAGGCTTGACTACCTGTCAACTACAACCTCTATATGACATTTTAAGGGGAGACAGCGCTTTAAATTCACCACGCCAGCTTACAAAAGAAGCTCAAGAGGCTTTGAGACAAGTTGAACTGGCTTTATCCAATGTGGTTGAAAGAGTCACTCAAAAACCCTTGGAAATATCAGTTTTTGCTACACAAGAGGTCCCCACAGCAGTCCTTCATCAAGGAGACAGTGTGATAGAGTGGGTAAACCTCCCAGCACAACCAGAACAAAGCCTTATTCCTTACCCAGTGCTTGTGGCTAGAATTTTATTAAAGGCCGTTAAACGAGTAGTACAATTATCTGGGACAAGACCTGAGAAGATATACACCTTTTATACTAATGCACAAGTTAATGTGTGCTGCGAAACCATCCCAGAGTGGCAAATTTTATTAACCATGGCTCCAAATTTTGCACACGGGTCTCCATTAAAGATAACCAGACTGCTACATAATTGGCAATGGATTCTTGAAGAAAAGGTTTCTAAAGTTCCTCTTAAAGGACCAACTATCTTTACAGATGCATCCAAACATAATATTTGTGCTGTGTATTCTCGTGAGTTAACTATAAAGAAAGTAATCAGAACTCCTTTTCAGTCCACTCAGCAGAATGAATTGTATGCAATCATTCTAGCTCTTGCTTATTATCTGGGAGACATAAATATAATATCTGATTCAGCCTATTCAGTAGGTGTGGTACAAAGAATTGCCACAGCCCAAATAAAATTTGTAGCCTCCAATATATATCAGCTCTTTAAAGAGCTTCAAGTGAGAAAGCATCCAGGTAAGATTTATATTTTGCATGTCCATTCCCATAGTGGACTTCCAGGTCCTATTTTTGATGGTAATTCAAAGGCAGATAGCCTTCTAACCATGTTAGCCAGTAGTCCTTTATTTCAAGAAGCACAAGAGTCTCATTCTAAATATCATCAGGCTGCCCGAGCTTTATGTTTGCAGTTTGGAATAACTAGAGAAGAAGCTAGGAGCATAGTAAAAGCCTGTACAGCTTGCCTTCCTTTCCATGCTCCTACACTCCCTCCAGGGAAGAACCCTCGTGGTTTGAGACCTAATGAAATTTGGCAAATGGATGTGACCCATTATAAATCTTTTGGTCGTCTATCTTTTATCCATGTCGTGGTAGACACCTTTTCAGGATTCACATTTGCAATGCCAGCAGCAAAAGAGACAGCCCGAGTGGTAACTGAATTCCTTATTCAAGCATTTGCAATTATGGGTGTGCCACAAGCAATAAAAACAGACAATGGACTTGCATATACGTCCAAACATTTTACACACTTTTGTGCACAGTATAAGATTTTACACACCACGGGCATACCCTTTAATCCTCAAGGGCAGGCAATAGTAGAGAGAAGAAACAGAGATATTAAGACACTCCTCCAAAAACAAAAGAAAGGGGGAGCCACGGGTAACCCTAAAGAACTTCTAAATTTAGTTCTCTATACCATTAATTTTTTAATTTTTGACAAAGATGCACTGGCTCCAGCAGACAGGTTTTATAACTCACCAGAAGGGCAGTGTCCAGTGCGAGCATCTCCACTGTCTTTAGATATTTGCCAAGTGATGTGGAGAGACCCAGAAAGTGGTGAATGGAAGGGACCAGATAGGTTAACTGCTTGGGGGAGAGGGTTTGCTTGTATCTCTACAGATGGAGAAGGAATCAGATGGGTGCCAACGAGCCATATTCGCCTTGTCCATCGGAGAGAGACAGAGCAGACCCTTGAAACGAAGGAGAAGGCCCAAGAAACATCGGGTGGTTCCGTTGCTGACTGTGCCCACCACTGAAAGAACCTGGCAATTATGGCGTTTGACCCATGGACATCAAAAACTGTTGGACTTGAAAATCCTCAGGAATCATTGGATTCTCTGAGACATCATAAGACTATTGTAGGACTCGAAAGTCTCGGGAATCATTGGATTCTCTGAGACATCATAAGACTATTGTAGGACTGAAAGTCCTCAGGAATCATTGGATTCTCTGAGGCATCATAAGACTGTTGCTGGACTTCAAAATCTTGTGGGGATCATTGGATTCCCTAACATATAAAAAGACTGATGTGGGACTTCAAAAACTTGTGGGGATCATTGGATTCCCTAACATATAAAAAGACTGATGTGGGATTTCAAAAACTTGTGGGGATCATTGAATTCCCTAACAGTGAAGCAATGGACAATAGATTGGTTTTGGACTATCTCTTGGTTGCTGAAGAAGGGGTATGTGTGTCTGGTGTTTACATACCCTCCTTCTAGGACTTCTGGAAATCTCTTACAATACCATGTTGATTTATATTGTTTGTTATATCACTACTTGCATGTACAATTCCTGTTTGTTACACCACATCGAGTCTGCACTGACTGTGGGGAGAGTCACCACTAATAGCCTCTGCGTTATTGCTATGTGCTTGTGTAATAACTCCCATGCTGATGGGTTTGTGCATACTTGTCTCTAATAAGGCCCTTCAATCCAGAAACCCGCTAGCAAATCCCCACTTCTCTTTGGTGCTTCTCATCTCCCTTCCTGAGATGTCAGGGAGGGCGTGATTATCTCCTTTTTAGTGCTTTCATCTCCCCTCCTGAGAAGTCAGGGGGGGCGTGATCACCTCCTTTTTGGGGTTCTCATCTCCCTGAAAAGTCAGGGATGGCGCGACCTCCTGTGGTCTAAAACAAAAGAAAGCGGGAGATGTAAAGGGCTAGAACTGAGCAATGCACTTGGATGATGAAGCTCGTGAGACTAATTGCCAATTGGACGGTTCCCTATTAACTTGTTTAAGGTTGACCCTCCCCAACTGTTCTGTGCTGACTTGATTGGTGAGACAAAGAGAGGGAAGTGACTTGTGTGGGAGGAGCAAGAGAAACTTGGGTGGTGGAACTCACACTCACTTGCACTTGTGACCTGGCGTTGGGGGCGACGGTAAAGATCTATAATAAAGACGTTTAGTGATCCTGACTCCTGCTGATTTCTGGAAAGATAGAGTTCCAGCACAAAATCTCTCAGAGAATGCTATCTTCCTGCATTTCCATCATATTCTATTCACCCTTTCATGCTATATTTTCAGGAAGCTTTTGCTAATATCTTCAGCTACAAGTTGAGTGTCTCAGAATTCTCATAGGCTTTGCACTTGTGTCTTTTTTGCACTCTCATATTCTAGGTCATAAGCAATTTTAACCTTCCCTCTACTACACTAAAAACAGTTTAAGGGTACAAATTGTATGATAGTTATCTTTTCAACAATAACAATTCACATTTATATGTTGTTTAAAGCTTTAAAAAACCTATTCTTCCCCATGACTCTGAGGTAAGTAATATAAACATTATTCCCACTTTACAGATGAAGAAATTGCAACTCAGAGAGGTAAAGTGATTTGCAAAGCCTTACTAATTTCAAGTGTAGCACACATTCCACTAAAACCAACTACCTTCCTCTAAGGATACCTTGATCACATGAAATATGTTCAATAAATGTTTGTTGATTCAAATTCAATTGAATATTCTTTAGTCCAGAGAAAATTGGTAGCTCCAAAATTCTCAGTAAAAGTTTTAGATGTTTACTTTGAACAATAACAAAATTGATAAAAATGAAAGATATCTAACAGCTATTATTTTTCATCTTTAGGTAAGTGACAGTAGGAACACAGAGAAAGATAGAGACACACAGAGAGACAGAGACAGATAGAAGAAGGAGAAAAAAGGAAGATGAATTAGAGTAGGTAAGACAGAAGATGTCCAGTAGGACAGGCAGGGTTGGGCATCGCTGTAGACTATTTCCTTTTTATTGTCTTGTTTTATTTCTCTATTAAACAATGACAAAGGCCCACAGGAGGTATGTGTATGAGGACAGGGAGTTGATGTTCTATGTGTACTAATTAATATGTACTATAGGGATCAAAAGGGAAGGAGGTGAAAGCATTTTTAAAATCATTTATTGTTACCTAATCTCATTGAATATAACATGGATCAAGTACCAAACTGCAGAATATATATTTTGCGTATATTAGCTTATTAAGTGCTTGTATTTCCTGATAGAATGTAAATTTCTTGAAGACAGGGGCTGTTTAATTTTAGAATTTTTATTCTCCCATAATTTAGCTTAGTGTAGTATAAATAATTGCTAACAAACTTTTGTTGAATTAAATAGACATGATACTTAATAAAAATCTTTAATAGATATGGTTATCACTAGTGTGCATTTATATATGTCTGTCTGTCTATCTATCTATCTATCTATCTATCTATATATTTAATCTCTCTATCTACACAAAGAGAAAAAGATACAGAGGGAGAAAAGAGTGAGTCCAGGACACAACTAGGGGGAACATCCATCATAATATGGAGGAGCATGAGTGATGATCCAGCAAGATATTGAGAAAAATTAGTCAGGCAAATAGGAGAAGGGAGAGAGAGTAGAGAATGGAAGCCAAAGGAGGCAAGATATCTGGGAGGACAATCCCAGATTGTATCAAAAATTGAGAAGTTGAAGAGTATAGAGACTGACAAAAAAAAAACCCATTGGAGTTATAGCACTTGATACCAATAGTATACTGAAATATAGTTATTTCAGGCAACTATTGGCATGAATAAAAATTGTAATAGGGCTCCGGGGGTAGGGATAAAAATGAAGATGATGAAAACATGGCTTTTTCTAGGAATTTGATAGTGAAAAGAAGGAGAGCTATAAGGCATTTGATTAAGAAGTTGGCAGGATAAAGGAGATGGTTTTTAAGCATAGGTATATTTACATGGAAGTATATTTACATGGAAGTATATTTACATGGAAGGAGCCAATGAAAGAATGAGATTGAAATTTAGAGAGGCAATGATGAATGGTACAAACTCCCAAAAGAGATGGCAGATATTAGGAAAATAGAAAATAATAAAGCATTAGGTTTTTGGTAATATCTTCTGAAAATAGAGAAAATCAGGAGAGGTTGGATGAAGATGTAGAAGAGTTTTAATGGAATAGGAGATGTCTTGTTTTTCTCAGTGAAGAAGCAGGGGTGATATCTATAGAAAGAATGGATGGAGCATAGAGTATTGAAAGAAAATTATCAGAAGATTCTATATTGTAAGTTGGAAGGAAGCTGAGAAGTTACCTAATTTTATGGATGAGGCAACTGAAGCCCACAAAGCTTTGTTATTGTTGCTCAGTCATTTTAGCCACGTCTAACACTTTGTAACCCCATTAGGGGTTTTCTTGGCAAAGATACTGGTTTATCATTTCTTTCTTCTGCTCATTTCACAGATGAGAAAACTGAGATTAACAGCATTAAGTGACTTTCCCAGGATCACACAGCCAGTGTCTGACGCCATAATCAATGCATAAGACCCAGAGTGTTAAGTACTTTCAACATTGGAAGGTCTTTGAGAGCAAGTACTATTTTTTGGCTTTCATTGTATCCCCAGAGGTTAGCCTGCCATGCTAGTTAACTTGAATTTATTTGAATAAATCACCTGTGTAATCTTATTCACTTGTGATTAAATAAAGGTGGAGTTTGAACTGAAGTCCTCTGACTCCAAGTTCAGTCTGCTTTAAGAGATCTTCCAAGAGAATTCTTCCAAACAGCTTCCACTGCAGTGGCTTGGATTTTTAGACTATTTTGTCCATATCATTGAGTCTTAGCCCACTGGGAAGAAACTCAAATCCTTTTCAGCTTCTTGTGCTCCAAGTGACCCCTGGAGTAATCCCTGTCTTTCTTTATCCTTTGCAGGCAAGCATCATACTATCTATTCCTCTCCAAGCTGAATATAGGCTCCTAGAGGACAGGACTATTTCTTTTCTTTCTTTTGTCTTTGTGTATTCAGGGTTTTGTACAATGCATGACACATACATGACTCAAAACAATTCAATTTAATAAAATTTACTAAGTATCTACAGTGTACCAAGGATTGTATAAGGAATAAGGGATACAAAGAAAGAAATAATTCTTATTTATAAGGAACTAAGATTCTTTTGTGGAGTGAACAATATGCATACAGATAACTAAATACAAAATAAGTAGTGCATATTTATTGCTTGATCGATGTTTGCTGAATTGAATTTTGAATCTTTTTCCTATGTGGCTAAATGTGAATCTGAATGCTATTTATAAAAACAGTTGAAAAGAAATAACATAATTTAGGTTAGATACTCCAATTTCTAGTATTTTGGTGAGTTCCCAATGGCTCAATGAGCTAAGATAACAGACTTTTAAATTTCAATCCATAAGCTATTTATGTTTAAAGATATGAAAATTCTTGAATATAAAGGATTCTTGAATGAAAAAATCGTCTATATTTTTTTCTCTCATGCCTAACATCAGACTGGGTACTTACTTGCATATTTGTAGGGGAAAAAAATGATGATTCTCTTTGGATTTCTACATAGATCTTTTTGATACAGAAAAATATTAATCATTTAATTGTCTAATTTATGACTATACAGCAATATATGACATGCTCTTTGCCTTCAGGGTACTTATAATCTAGCAGGGGGGAGACAATGCATATGTAGGCATACCCTTTCTAATATGATAAATTGATATAATAGCATTAATTCATATTAATATATGATAAATTATATATAATATGATAAATTGATATTGACATAAGAATTAAGTAAAACATTTTATAGGTTTCAGAAGGTCAAGAAGGATAATGTAGTCTTCAGTTGCATTAAGAAGAACAATGTCTAAAACTATCTGTATTTTGCCCTGCTAAATCACATCTAGGTGATTATATTCACTTCTGGATAAAACATTGGAAAGACATTAATAAACTTGGGGTATACTGAGCATGATAATGAAAATGGTGACTAATTACAAGAACAGTAATAATAATATTGTCTTTATGTGGTTTCTATGTGAATTGTGGACATTCTCAAATGAGTAGGGAATAAGCAGGTCTTCATAAGCAGTTTTCAATAACAGACCACATCTTTGTTATTTCACAATTGATGACAGGATATAGAAAATCCCATTGTCCTTATTACTTGTTGATTATGAAAAACATTTGATTTAGTAGAGCAAAACATAACCAATACTCTTTAGCTGAGTTGTCTGTCATCTGTTTATCAAAGTACTCCAAGATTTCTTGCATGATTTAACAGAAATTACCCTAAATGCAAGATAATTATAAAAATTAAGTGAACAGAATAATAATAACTTTCATTTGTATTGTGCCTATGATGTGCCAGGCACTGTACTAAACACTTTACAAATATTATCTCATTTCATCCTCACATCAATACTGTGAGGAAGGTGCCGTTATTATTACTATTTTATAATTGAGGAAACTAGGTCAAATATAGGTTGTTAGTGCTTGATCAATGTTTATTGAATTGAATTTTGAATCTCCTTCCCATGTGGCTAAATGTGAATCTAAATGCTATTTGTAAAAATGGTTGAAAGGGAAGAACATAATTTCAATTGAATACTCCAACTTCCAGGATTCTGGTTATTGAGAGTTATATGAAAAGATACTAATAAGTTTCTGATCTCAGGCCTTCTTTTTTCCAGGACTAATGCTATTTCTACTGTACAAACAGGAAGATATATTATTACTTAAGGTGTTTGTCAACAAGATTCAACACATAGTCCAACTTGACCTCTATAGAAGGTATAGTCCTCTCTATAATCACATTTATGGATGATATTGGGCTAGCTGCATCAAGCCCTGGAAAATTGCTGAACTTCCTGAAAGATCTATAACCACTTTTTTTTTTTTTTTTGAGTTTGGCCTGACCATTCACACAGGAACAATGATAAAGAATGTATATTGCTCAGACTATGACATAAATTTGAAGAAAATATCTTTAGTACTTATACATCTATATGTATGTAACTCTGGGGTAAACAATACAGATGAACAGTGAATTGGGTTTAGAGATGAAGAAGAGAAGGATAGCAAACCAGATTGCCTTGAGGAAATCACAAAGTTCCTTTTAAGGGCCCCAGGCATCTCATGGAAACAAAAACCCATCTTTTAAATGTTAATATTTTGAAAATGTTTTAATATGGCAATGAGACAGAGGATATAATGGTTGCCAAAAATTTAAAAATGAGTATCACAAAGAGAGAGTAGGTATGAAGAGAATGCAACATATAATAATCATTAAAGTCAAGTCAACAAGAATGTATTAAGTGCATACAGCACCAGACTGGAATATATAAATAGCTGTCATAAAAATAGTCCCTGCTCCCAAGGAGTTTATAGTCTAATTGGGGAAGACAATATATAAAATAAGCTGAAAGTGGAGATGAAAAGAAAAGAGATGAAGGGGCATAGTATAGGGACATAGAAAAAGTCTGGAGAATCAAGTGTGCAATTTGGAAAAGAATGAAGATTTAGAGAAAGGCTTGGGGAAAAACCAGCCAATCAGAAGGAGAGATCATAAAGGGGTGAAGACTTCCAACAAATGAAGTCCAGGGAGTAGTGAGCTTTCAGGATGAAGAACTTTCTGGGCACTGTAGAGAAAGTTTCTAGAGAATCATGAATGTGGCTTGAAAGGAGTAAAGAATATATTCATGGAGGAGCAAAAGATGTTATTAAAATAAATATCACAGGAAAAGGGGATGATCTTATTAAATCGTGATGTAAGATAGATAGTTGGAGTACTCCCCTGTAATTTCACAATATCAGAAGAAACTGAAATCATACAAGGCCCCCAGAATGTTAGATGAACTCCCAATTGAGAACTTATGGGAAGACACGGATATGAGTCATGCAAGATGGTCAAGTTATCTGAATTATTGCAAGGAACTCCTGAATTGGCGAGATCATTGGTACCTTTTTGGTGTCCCATTTTGGTCAATTGTTGGTTTTGATATCTAGACGTTAACAGATTTTATAAGCAGGAGACCTGAGGTTTATCACCATTAAGGGTATCCGATTTACTCTTATTATTTGTCCTTTATTCTCCAAGAGGACCAAAGACATCACAAGAATGATGTCCTGACTTTCACATGAATTGCATTTATGCTATGCAAAGTCATCAGCCTCACTCTGTCCTACACAATCATTAGAGTCCAGTGGCACTCTGATGATGATCCGGGTTGCAGTGAGTGATCTTTGCCTTTCTAAATTAGGATCTTCTTTTACACTTTTCCAAGTGTATATTTTCTCCTTATGAGTCTGGCCCTTGGTTTTTTTAAATTAAATGTTGTCCAGATCCTCTCACATGAGGACTTTAGTGCCAGCCCAAGCTCTGATCATGGATGAGGAATGAAGAGGCAGGCTCAGGAGGGTGGTCAAGCAGGAGTCTGTTTATTCAAAGAAACCCTCAGCCTTATATACCATGTGCTTGTGTAATACAATTAATATAACTATAGGATACTATACATGTGCAACCACTTAAATAACTTGCTTTTGCGTGTAGATGTGTCCTTGCCACGTCAGCATAATATGTGCCAAGGTGCACAGCTGCATACTCTGTTCCAAGAACAACACAGGTGGTCACGGCCCCTGACTTCTCAGGAAGCTCAAGATGTCCTTAGGGGAGCCAAACCACACATGTCAGCAGAGTTCCTTGCTGGACTAAAGGGTCTTATACCTTGCCCAGAGGTCCCCACTATCTGTGGCCCTCTATATCTCCTCTTTTTTTGTTTTAATTGGTGCAGATATACATAGCAGATAACAAGTTTTAGCATGGGGAGAATCACACAGGTAAGTAGTAATATAACAATCATTATGAGCAAACAAGATGCTGTAAAAGACTTCCATGAGTTCCAGAAAGAAGGTATAAAAAATAACTGTTGTCTTGTGTCTGTCATCCATTGAGCCGCCTCATGTAAGTGGTGTATGTTTGTGGTCACCTGCTGTGAGTTATTGATATACATATCACCAGGGGAATCCACAACCACACATACACCTCCTTCAGCAGCCAAGAGATAATCCAAAGCCAATCTATTGTCCATTACTTTGTGTGCCAGGAAATCCAATGATTCCTATAAGTTTTGAAGTCCTGCCACAATTACTTCTATGATCATGGTAATATTTGTTAAGATGGCCTCATGGGTGCAGTGAGGGAGGGAGTCACCTGGTGTTTCCTGAGCCTTCTTCATTTCAAGAGTTTCCCTTTTCTCCGAGCCTCTCTGATGGACAAGGCGTTTATAGAACATCAGCATCTCTTGAGTTCATTCTCCATCTGTAGAGACCCAGGCAAACCCTCTGCCCCAAGCTGTTAGTCTGTCTGGTCCCTTCCATTCACCGCTCTCCAGATCTCTCCACATCACCTGGTGATTATCCAAAGATACCAGATACCAGAGCTGCTCACACTGGACACTGCCCTTCCAGTGGGTAATGAAACCTGTCTGCTGGAGACAATGCATCCTCATCAAAAACCAAAAAATTAATACTCTATAGGGTTAAGTTTAGGAATTCTGTGGGGTTACCTGTAGCTCCCCCTCTCTTCTGCTTTTGGAGGAGCATCACAATTTCCCCATTCTTCCTTTCTACTATCACCTGTCCTTGAGGATTGAAGGGTATGCCCGTGGTGTGCAAAATCTGATACTGTCCACAAAATCATGTGAAATGTTTGGAAGTATATGCAGGTCCATTATCTGTTGTGGCATATCCATAACTGCAAAGATTTGTGTAGGGAATTCAGTGGCTACCCAAGCTGAACCACAAAAGTAAATCCTGGGAAAGAGTGTCAGAGTACCTTTTTTAGTCCCTGGATAACTCTTCTACAATCCTCATTGGTATTTTCTATTTTTGCTATGGATTTCCAATCATGAGGATTTAAGATTTCATATGTCAAATTCTCTAATAACATTCTAACATAAGGTGATGTACATCCACAGAGGGTACAAGCCTTTTTTAGATCTTTTGATAACTTCCAGATCAAACTCCCTCTCAAGGGAAGCTCCTTTGCTAGTGCTTTGCTAGTGCTAGTCCCATTTCATCTGGAAAACAAAAGAGACTAAATTAGCCCTTGCTGAATCTTCCCACTGCCCATTTATACTTACCCTGTTCCTGGGTACCAGGAATTTCCCACCTGAACTTTCACTGTTCATGTCAGCTGAGCTGCTGTGTGCCCCACATTGGGCACCAATTGTTCAGATCCACTCACAGGAGGACTTTGGTATTAGCCTGAACCCTGATTGTGGATGAGGAATGAACAGGTGGGACTCAGGAGAGTGGTCAAGTAGGAGTCCATTTATTCAAAGAAAATCATCAACCTTATGTACTGTATGCTTATGTAATATACTTATATAATTACAGGACATTTTATATGACTACATAAACAACTTGCTTTTGTGTGAAGGTGTTTCCTTGCCATGTAAGTATAGTACATGCCAAGGTGCATGCCCATCTACTCTGTCCCAAGCACAACACAGGTTGTCACATCCCCTGACTTCTCAGGAAGGCAGAGATACTCTTAAGAGAGATGGGGAGTCAGACCAGACATATCGGCAGGGTTCCTTACTGAACTAAAGTGTTTTATACCTCACCGAGGGTTCCCCCCTCATTGTGACCCTCTACAAAATGTAATCCCAATTCCTATATAATCCTGGGGATTATCATTGTAGATATAAATTAAATACAACACCATATTTATATAGGTTTGTGGGTCACAGACGTTGGGGGAAAATCTGTAAATATACTATGACTAAAGAGGAAAAAAAGATCATCACATATTGGGCCCTTATCAATCTATTGTTATGCATTTATTAAGTACCTAATAGGGGCCAGGCATTTTGCTAAACCTCATGGACACAAAGGAAGGCAAAAATAATCCCTCCTTCAAGAAGGTTACATACAAGTACTTTAAAAAAGTTTTCTCAATTAACATTTTTTTCTTTCTCCTATTTCCTCCTCCATTGAATGAAAAAAGAATAAAGAAAATCCTGTTGTAACAAATTTGTACAGATAAGGAAAACTAATACCCACATTGCTAATATAGCTTCTGCATTCTGAATCCATCACCTCCCTGTCATCATCAGTGCTCTGGAATCATCTTTGGTAATTGTATAGATCAGAGTTCTTAAGTATTTCAAAGTGTTTTGCCTTTACATTGTATGAACTGCTCTCCTGATTCTGGTTACTTTATTCTGCGTCTTCCAGGTTTCTTTGAATCCAGATTAGCATTCCATTAGATTTATGTACTATCATTTGTTTAGCCATTTTTAAATTGATGTATATTTCCTAAATTCATAGTGTTTTTCCAATACAATAAAAATTATTAGAAATATTTTTGTGCATATGAATACTTTTCCTCTAAAAATATCCCTGATTTAGCAGCTTTTGGGTTATAATTCCCAGTGACTTTCCAGACTGGCTGCATCAATTCACAGTTCTATCAAACAGTCTATTGATGTGCTTGTTTCCTCACAGCCTCAAAGTGCTTAAGTGGAACATTCCTAACATATTGCAGGCATACAGAGAAATTCAAGTCATGAAACCTGCCCTTCAGGAGCTTATGTTCCTCTTAAAGATAAAATATGCTGCACATGAAAAAATGAGAAAAGTGTGGGACTGTCCAGAAATTTCCTATTAGCTGAGAAATTGGTGAAGGCTTCCCAGTGGAGGAAGGACTAAAACTGGACTTTGAACAGTTGGTTGAATTTGCATAGCAGAAATAGAGACCTTCCATTTCAGATTGGGTGGAAATAACAGCAAGAGAGGAGAATGAACATAGCCTGGTTTCTGTAACAAACAGCGGGAAGATGCAGTTGGTGAAATATGGGATGAATATTTAGAAGGTAGGGTGGAATGTGTAGGAGGAGAATGAATATTTAGGAGATAGGGTTGGAAATGTAGATTAAGGCCCTTGCACAGAAGGCCTTGTAACCAAGCTAAAGAGTTTACATTTACTCTAGTAGACAATAAGGAACTATTTGTTAAGTCTTGAGCTAGGGGAGTAACTTCATGGAGGGGCATTTTTGGAAAAATAAACTGATGGTAGAAGACAGAATGAATTAATGTGGGCAGAGATTTGATGAAAACTTGTTATGGCTATTCCAGCAATATGCATGAGGTGAGGTGACTGTATAAGTCATTTGACTTCCAAGCAGTTCAGCTTCTTCATCTATAAAATGGAATTGGATTAATGATCTTCATTGTTCCATCTAACTGCAGATTTATGATCCTATGTTTGTATGAATAAGCAAAGCAGAAATGGGAAAGGTTGACTCAGGATCATTGTGGAGAGAGAAATGACAAGAGTTACATGCAGATTATGAAGGAGAAGAATTAGGTATTTAGGCTGAAAATGAGGTAAAAATTGATAACTAACAGAAATGGATTAGTTGAGAAAGAAAGCTAGTTTGGAGAAGAAGGAAGAATGGGATGCAGGAGCTGAATTCAGTTTTTATATGTAGAGCTTGATGTAACAGCAGACCATTAAATCAAGGTAAGACATTGTAAAAGCTTTGGATTTGGAAACAGAGGAATTTCATCAGAATCATGGTTCTATTCCTGTCTTTGTAACTTGAACAAGTAATTTTCCACTTTAGGCCTCAGTTTTGTGATCTCTAAAAAAGAAAGGTTGGACCAAGATCCTTTCTAATTCTCAATCCTATGAGAACCCAAATAGATGTCCATAAGATACTGAAAATATAGGTGTGTATAGATGATAAGGTATGGATTTGAGAATCATTCGCACAGTTAGTTTTTATGAGGATTGAGTATAGAAATTAATAACTGAGAACCAAAGATGGAGAATTCAAGGAAAACCATAGTCAGAAGCAAGAAAAGTTAGCAAAGGAGACAAAAACAGCCATCAGAGGTATAGAAGGAGGTCAGAGAAGTGTGAGAGAAATCCCCAAAGAAAGCTTTTGTGGAAAAGGAGAAAGCAAAAATATTATAGGGAATGACTGTGGGAATGTTTCTAGGGAAGAGGGAAAGAGAGGACTGTCAGAGTATTTCTCTTTTTGTTTCAACTCAGCCAAAAATAAACAATAGCCCTATACTTTGGGCAGTTAGGTGATGAGTTTTTTTAGACATAGTAACTCTTGCGGACAGTATGCTGTTTTCAGTTTAGTTGGTTTTTTTAATTCTTCTAGCTCTTAATCCATGATTACTAAATTCTAAAGGGGTTGAGATCTATGTCAGTGGCAGGAGTATTCACCCTGATGAAATTACAGAATCTTAAAAACACCTGAAACTAAACTTGCTTATAATATGGCAGAACTTCTTCTTTTCAGTTTTTCTTAGTTCAGTTGCCTCCCTACCACTTCTTTTCCATTACATAGTTTCTACATATTTTTAGCTTTACTTTTGAAAATTGCTTTTTTCCCCTTCCCTATTTCTCCTCATCTGTATTTCCCAATGTAGCTTGGGAATCGTTTGTATATTGAGTATTGATGTTACCTAGCTCAGTCTTACTCTCTGGGTTTACAAGGACTGGGTTCAATTTTGGAGGCAGCCCAAAAATATCTCTCTTTGCTTTTATTTCTACTATCAAGAGTTTTCTCTGGGAAAATCTCTAAATATAGCTTATGTTTAGGTTTCCACAAATATGAATAAAAGGGGCTCTGCATCCCAATAAGCATTTAAGGTAACATTACAAATACCAGATAAAGAACCCTGAAGAAAATATACAAAATGCAAAAGACTCATAGGATCCTATATGATATTTCATAAATGATCAATATAATTCTTTTGCCTCTCTATTGAGCCCCATTTTCTCCAAATTTTTTCCAGTGACTTAATACCATCCAATGGTTTGAACTTCTCTATGAAGGAAAACAAATGTCGTTACTAGACAAGCAGCACACCAACATTCCATTGAGTAAAGAATCTTGACTTCTATTCTCACCTTAGAGATTCAGATAGACATCCTGACTTGTGGTATTACCCTGAAAACATATACTCTCCTGAAATTGAATTTAATTCGGTGTTGCTGTAAGGATAATTGCTTCCTCATAAGATCTGCACCATCCAAAAAACTCTTTAATAATAACTCAGAAGACAAAGCAAAAAGTTATTGAATTGGGTATATCCTTTGACCCAGTGATGTCACTATTAAATCTAAAGAAATCAAAGGTAGAAGAAAATAACCCACATGAACACAAAAATTATAGCAACTTTTTTTTTTATGGTGGCAAAGAATGAAAGTATTGGCATGCCCATTAATTGGGGAATGAGTGATCAATGGTATATGAATGTAATGGAATACTATTTTACTCCAAGAAATGACAAAATAAACTATTTCAGAGAAATCATAGAAGAAACAACCCTGTATGAACAGAAACAGAGTGAAGTGGGTAGAACCGGGGCAATAATTCATATAATAGAAACATGAAGACAATTCTGAGCAATGCAATGACCAAAAAATTCACAATTCTAGAGAACCAAAAATGAATGCTAGCTTTCCCCTAAAAGGGAGAGCTGATGGACTTAGGAGGCAGAATGAGACAGTTTTTTTGGACATGGCCAGCAATGGGGGAATTATGTATATTTATATATATATATATATATATATATATATATATATATATATATATATATTTAATGTATATATAATAATAAAAAATAGCAGAAGGCAAATTCCAGATCTTTTATTTCACTATGTCATGGCTTTGGTCTCTTGCTGCTGCTCTGGCTTCAGAGCCCACATTTTTATATTCTCTTCTCTCACCAACACAACTACCACATGTTTGAAAGGTTTTACAGAACATCCCCAAAGCATGGGGCCCTGAATGCCTCCCGTGGAGTGAGTGGGATCATTAATAGGGAGGGTCACACCATCTCTTCCCCTACCTAGATTCTCTCCCCTCCATATAGGTTTACTCCTACCTCTGCTCTGCCATGCCCTCATTCTTCATTCTTTCAAAAGATGGAAAAGGAACCAACATTGAGAGCATGGTGGGCTCTCCCTTTTATGTACCAGTACCAAGGATAGCTCCTTTTTTCAGGGAGCATGAATGAAACCTGTCTCCCCCAAAAAAAGTGCCAAGAAGTTTCCCTCTCCACAAGAAGATATAATCCAAGGTCCAAACAAAGCCTTTGAACTTTGTAAACTCATCAAGTTTATTGTAGAGACACCCTTGATGAAGTTGTCAAACTCAGTTCTGTCCTAAAACACAAACTAGAAGTTTGCAGTTGTCATCTATTGTGTAATAATAATATAAGAACAATGGTAAAATAATGTGATTATGGCATAATACTGCTACATTACAATAATAATAACAAAGGAATAAAAATTGCTATCAATTTCTGTTTAGATATATAGCATAAAACTCTTTTCATAGCTTTCAATAAGTTCCTTGGAATGAATGATTTTTAGTCATATTAGTGGAGCATGGGATGAGAGGAACCCCAAAGATTTCATTCTCCTCTTCCAGGTAAGGAATTCTAAAAATAAGATGACTACTCAGAATTCTTAGTGTTTATGTTAATATTTAAAGTATGTTTTTTGCTCAGGTATAATAGACTGCTCAGGGTGAATCTCAAGTTAATGATTATTTCTTCTCTACCCCCAAACCTGCAACCTATGCATCTAAAGAGACTCCAAAGAGGGAGGTCTGAGTTTAGAATCATAGAATATAAGATTAAAGAGTCTGGAGAGATTACCAGAGGAGGATCTATGTTAATAATATTCTGATTGCTGCATCATACAATGTAGAAATGGGGGATTTCAACTCAGGATAAGTACCTTTCCAATTTATAATCAGAATGGAACAAAAATATTGGTCAACAGATCTTTCCTTCTTGGAATTCCAAGAGAACTATAACAAGAATTAGGCCTTGAGACTTCGGGGAAATACATTTTCTCAGAAAATAAAATAACCTATAACAATGGTATTATGGCTATCTTAGTTTGGGGGAGCAAAAGTATTCTTCAAAATTAGAATCTTCCCAAGAGATTCTCTGGAGCTTGCTCTTCAATGTGCACCTCTGCCCCTCATTCCCCCTGAAGAAAGATTGGTTGGATAGCAAGATACCTGTCTTTATCTGTGTGTTTTGAAATTTCATATCTTTGAGGCATTTTTTAGCTGGCACCAAAATATGGTAAGAAAGAAGCTTGCTAACTGCTCATTCTGTTCTCTCTCCCACTCTGGATTGATTCATACAAATTGGGGCAGCTTGCAGAAGAGGTTTCATTTATTTCAGACAGGTCATGGGTTGTAGAAACATATAGGGTGTTAATTGAAAATATCAGGCTGTAAGCCCTCTCCTCCTTAATTTCCCCGGCTAAAAGCTTGCTGAGTTTTTCTCTTTTGTCACATAATGCATGTCTAGTGTTTTTTAAATTAACTTGAGGTTGCTGAGTGCTTGAGGCAGGACATTGAAACCTGTCTTAAGCCAAATTATTATAAAGCTTTTGATTGTGTGAAGATTTTTCCCCCTTTGCTACATCTTTTATCTCGATTATTTAGGATGAAAAGATGTATTCAGGTTCAGTGTCTCCTCCTAAAAATCTGTTTGGGCGGTGGTGTGGGAATGGGAGATAGTTAATAGAATGCCATGAGACTCCCATAGAAATCTCAAGCTGTATTTTTTTGGAGAAACACGAAGAACTGCAATTTTCCATATTGTAGAATTATGAGCCATATTTTCTCATTCCCACCAAAAAAAGGGGAAAAAGTCAAGGCAAATTTTAGGCAAATTTTGTGTTAAACATTCAGGGGGTTATAAAGCATATTGACCAAAAAATTATAATGTGTGCAAGGGTCTTCAACTCATTTCAACTCAACAAACATTTACCTACTATGTTCCAGGCACTCTGCTTAGAGCTGGAGGTACAAACAAACAAAAAAAATCACTCCTATTCCTCAGGGACCTTATATTCTTGTGGAGAAATATAGCATTCATACAGAGAACAAATATATATAAATATAAAGATATACATATTTTTATAATATAAAACAATTTGAAAAGAGAAGGAGTTCTAGTATTTGGGAGTGGGGAGTGAGGGGACAGTATTAAATGTACCTGAGCTGTGCTTTCAGGGAATGTAGAGATTCTATGAGAGACACATGAACATTCCAGATTTGGGGATCTTTTGCAAAGACACAGAAATCATGTCATCCAAGGAGAATCCCAGGCTAGTTTGAGTGGAACAGGTGGGAATAATATAGAATAAAAATGGAAAGGTAGATGGGTATGGGATTATAAAGAGTTTTAAATCCCTGGCTGCTGGTAATGTACTTTATCCTAGAGGCCATAGAAAGTAGTAGTTCAAGAGTACAGAGATGGTATTATAGGCCTGGACACTAAGGATTATCTAGGAAATGAGAATATTTAGGGAAGCCTAAAACATTTTCAGCCAGAATACTGTGAATATTTTATTGTTTGGGGTTTTTTTTTGGTTTTTGAAAGGCTTTGTTGAGGGTTTGTTATATAAATTTTTGTAGTAAACCGTCTCTGCCTCTGTTTCTCCCTGACATTTTGTCTCTCTTCTGTCTATTTTTTTCTGTCTCTGTGTCTCTTCTCCCCTCCCTACTTTTCTCTCCTTCCTTAACAATTTGCTGAGTAGTCATGTAGTCTCATTTTCTCTGTAGCTAGTTTCGACACTGCCACATATTTATCCCATTGAAATTAGCATTGCCTCTGGAAAGAGTACATCAGTAGACTTCTTTATTATTCCATTCACCATCTTCATGTCTTTCTAAATCATGTCTCTTTGCTGGCTACTACTCTCTTAAAGATATTACCTTTTCCTTAGAATATAAGGCTCTTGAGGACAGGGACTCTTTTGGATTTGTGCATACTTAATAAATGTGCCTTCTTGCCTCCTTCCTGCTTCCTTTTAGAAACTACAATAATTATTACAAGCATAAATTTCTTTATATTTTTTCTGAAGGTACATTACTGAAAATACCAGTTATTTAGAAAGAATTTAGAATTTAGAAATTTAGAAAGAGAAGCATTAACTCATAATCCTTTCAGAATTCATATTTCAATTAACCAAGGCTCATGAAAGAAAAGCTTTTTTTTTTTTTTTTCATTCCAACTTGAATTATCTCAATCAGGCAATGATAGCACTGAAAATTATTTACCCAGGGAATCCTAGCAGGATACTATAATATATCATACCTGCTGATAGACCTGCCTGGGAGGTTCAGAAACTATTCCCTGCATTTCCTTCCCTCCCTTATATATCCTACTTATTTTATTTGTTTTTGTGAATACCAGATGATCTCTCAAATCATTCTTGCTTGAATTTTCAATGAGCCTAATTATAGGATTTAGAGTTGAAAGTAACTTGGTGATCTTGTAGGTCAGTCATTTTTCTGATAATAAAACAGAGTACCAGATAAATACAGTGACTTGTCTATTGTTTCTTAGGTGAGAAATAGACAAGTTGGGATTGAAAACTGTCCTTTGCCTTCAAAATAATTTTATTTTCCCTTCCACCAAGTTGCATCTTCTATTCCCCAGAAGTTGAATGAGTTTCTTTAGTTTCTTTTCTCTTTCCTTAATTACCTAATAAGTGGCTGGGACTTGTTAGTAATAAGAGAAGGTAGTTGTAAATATATCCTAAGATCCTCACCTTTCTTCATCTTCCTCTGCTTCACCAGAACTCTGAACTTGCTGCTTTAACCTGTGTGGGACAGTCGTGACCACAAAAGCAATCAGAGACTCTCGAGGTAAGAAAAAGCAAAAAAGGATTTATTATGATCTCACAAGAAAGGGCAACTCCTAACAGACAAGGTGTCAGCAGAGTAGTACAAAGCACAAATTGCAAACACAGGATTATGTGGACCCTATCTAGAAGCCTCTATACCTTCTTCTGATCTTTTCTCCCATTGGCTAGAGAGTTCTGATTTACCCAGAAACTAGATTTAGACCCCAAAATGTACTTTACCTGTGTTGGGTACTTAAATGTTAATGAAAAGAGAGGAGAGACAGGAGAGAAATGTTTATCTAAGATACATGCAGCTTTTAGCTTGTTATTGCAAAGTTTCAGATCTCAATTAAGGTTTAGGTTAAAACTAGATCCTTATGAGAGGTCTTCACTCAGTTTAATCTTACACAAACCCAACTTCTTAACAATTAGTGCTGCCATAGAGTAGAATGAGCTGTGTAGGGAAATAATGAATGGGTCCCCTTTCTTCTGAAGTCTTCAAGCAGAAGCCTGGATGACCCACTGTTGGCAGTGCTGTAGAAAGGATTCATATTTAGGTTTGAGGTGGTGAACTACACGCCATGAATTTGGGGCATCCCTATTTCTCACTACTAAACATTCCTTTTCATACTTTCATACACACATACATGGCATCTTAGATACAGTGGTCATGGCTTCTGGAAGATCAGAGTTAAATCCAATTCTCAGAACACTTGCTAACTATGTGACCTTGGGCAAGGCAATTAACTTCTGTCTGTTTTAACTTCTGTCTGTATTGGTTTCCTCAACTGCAAAATGGGGATAATAGTTTTATTGTGAGGATAAATAAGATACTATTTGTAAAGCGCATATTACAGTACTTGACATAGAGTAAGAACTTAATAAATACTTTGCTTCCTTCCTTCCTTCCTCCCAGTCCCCCCTCTATCCTACTGAAACTCCCCCATCAAAAAACACCAACAACCTTACTTTCTAGAGTCATCTCATCATACATTTCCCTCCCACCACCACCCCTCTCCTGGTCCTCTCTATTATGGTCCAACTGCTTAAAGAATTGTGCCTTAGGTTTCCCTAACTGTATTATTTCCACTGGTTACTTCACAGAATTATATTTAACCTAAGCAATCCTCTGATATTCTCCCAGGCTCATTTGAAATCTAATAATTCTCTTCTTCTGGGGTCAGAAACCCCTGGAATGATGCTCACTTCTATTGTTAGAGCCGTATTATGAAACAGCTTGAATTTGCTTCCCAGCTTTAGGCTTGGAAGACTGTCCTTATCTGCTTGACTTTATCTAATCACTGTTAGCAGCTAATGAGGGCCTTGGGTCCAACTCTTCTTTGGCCTTTTTAATACAGCAACATACAGCCCTCTATCTGGTATTTAAAGACCTTCACTACCTGTCCCCTTTTGAGTCTTATACTTGACCCTCTTTTACACTCTATACTCCAGTTACCCTGGTCTATTTGCTGTTCTTCATACATAGCATTCCTTCTCCCTACTCTGTGCATATGTCTCATCTGCAGTCGATAGCTACAATTGGTTTAGCCCTGTTTTTCTTTTTTGAGCCCTATTTTGTTAATGACTTCACATATTCTCAAGTTTGTCTTTTTATGATTGTTTAGTTTCATATTTGGGGACCAAGACCTATTTCTATCAATTATCCATCCTTACACACACTGAACCACCATAAGGCAATTATGGAAGAAGAAGCACAAAGCTTTAATGTGATAATAATTTGCCTCATGCAGAGCAACAATCCTAGACAGTATATCATGTGTTGGTCACTTATCTTAGGCTCTTCACCTTTTTTAACTGAAGGTTTGGTAGTTATAGGCTCAGACAGCCTAAAACGTTGGTTAATAAGGACTAGATTCTATATCAACATTTTAAGTAGCTACTATCAGATGAAGAATTGATATAATCTAATATGGTAGTTTTGGTCAAATGGCTAGGTCTTCCATGGGTATGACTAGTGAATTATTAGATCACTTAATGCATAATATGAGTGATTACGGCTTCTATATAGAATAAATATCCATTAAAATGACATCCTGAATTCATTCCTTCTAACATTTATACCCATTACATGCAAAGGTATATTCGGTGCTACAAAAAATTTCTCAACTATGAAGACTGGGAAATATCCTCAGGCCAATTGCTAAGAATGTTCCAACCTTTATTTTATAAACAAAAGTTTATATATATATATATATATATATATATATATATATATATAGGACAAGACTTTAAAGAAATATGAACTCCTTGAAAAAGTTATATATCTTTTCTTGCTGTATTTCAGCTATTAATCCTTGCTTCTTTTGACTTGGATACTCCTTTTTACATTAAGAAAAAAATTTGAACTTTTATTCCAAGTCTGTTTTTTTCCTAGCTCTCTGGTATATCCTTGCTTTTGCCTTTTCCTACTTCAGTTTTTGCTTGGGCCACTTTAGGCCCTCAGGGTAGCATCAAAACTAACTATTCATTTACAATTTCAGAGAAAAGCTTTACTTGTTTTTATAACCTCTCATATTTCTCCAAGTGCTTGACTACTTTTCCTATGTTTCCTTTGGCTTAAAGAAAAACTGCCTCGATTTTAATAAAGTTTTAGATAAAGTAAGTAGCTCATGTTATTTTCCTATAGAAGATGGAGAAATATAGATTAGATGCTGAATTTGGAACTGTTTGCATGGAGGAACTCAAAGAATAGTTGCTGATAATGTATGTGGGTGGGGGTTGATTGATTAAATCAATCAAGTCACCCCACCTTTCTTTAAACTAAGTGTTTTTTAAATCTACTTTTATGCCTTAACCAAGTAAGGATATATCTCAAGCCACAATCATAGGCTTTAGAATGAATTCAAAAAAGTCCTTGATCAACTGGTGTGACATTGAGCCCAAGATATATTTTCATATTGGTGAAGGAAGTGCAATCATGCCATGTGAGACCTGTATAAAACTAGAGAGCTAGTTTAGAACCTAAGGGAATCAAGTTATTGGATGTAACTTCCTGAGAAGGAATCAATTAGGGGGTAGGGAGGAAAGGAAAGAAGCAGTACTCTGGGACTTGCTCTTCCTCTCATCTCCTCCTCCTGACTAAAGGATAATATTATGAATTTTGGAACTCTAGAGAATTTGGATTTTACTATTGGTATCCTAGTTCTAGCAGAATCCTGGCATAGCTAGCATACTGAGAGCCAATGACAGACTGGCTATAGTTTCAAGACTCTACAAAGAACCCAACAGAAAAGCTTATATATACCTTGCTTAAGCTAAAAATTTTGAGGATTCCTGAAAAAGAATTTCTAGGAGCTGTGAATTATCCCTTTCCTAGACTTTTAAGACACTGATTCATACCAATTGCACCAAATGTACTACCACAATAAATACTCCATTTGAAAAATGATTGTCTGGCTGATTAATTGAATTTAATTGTGGTTTCAGCCTTTCCTAATATGCCCAATTATTACACTCTACTTTTTAAAAATCTGTATTACTCTATATAGCTTGTAAGGTCCTTACTTCTAATCGGTAGAAGAAACAAAAATATTATCTATAGTTCTATAGTTGTTTGCCCAAGAATTTTGTGGAAGCAGAAGGGTGATGTAGAAGGCACTGATATAGAATGGTGATACAGAAAGAGAACATAGAATAAAGAAGATTCAAAAGCACAGAGGTATGGATTTTCATACTTTTTTCTCAAAACTAGAAGGACTTGTGACATCTTTAAAATAGCATCTAAGCTAAACAAATGTGCGTTAGATTCTTGGGCCATCAGAAGTAAGTAACACATTCTTTTTACTAATTGGAATTCTCAAAGTAGAGGGATGGTGTGGGATCCCAATGTATATCTCATTAGTCATATCCACTGTCCTTCTATTGTTCAGTGTTATGAAGGTCAGTCCAACGCCTGAAATAAACCTGTCATACAAAGCAGCAGAACTGAGCTCTAACTTTTGCCAACTCTTTAATGACAGAATTCTTGTAATTTAAAATGGTTAAGACATTTTTATGAACAATGATAAAAAGTGTGCTTTTGAAGCAACAGTGACACATGTGTTACCTTTTTATTTATCTTAATCATTATGTAAGAGATTTCTCAAGGGTCACTTTGAAGTGTAGAGACAGCAGTGACAAACCCTAAAGAAAAATGTCTAACCTTTTAGATTCTGAGAAATTACAAAATACAGTCTTTACCAAAAGAAAATGCCCATTGTCAGGTCAAAGGGCAGGGACATGTATTTGTTGAGGAATGGATTGAGAATGAGATGCAACAAGGTGGATATGAGATAATATATGCAAATCTCTTTCCAAACTTTCCATTCTATTAACTGTTATTGTAATATATACAAGGAACTTTTGAATAGGATTTCTAGGTTTATTAATACTATACCAAGATAAGATGGAAATAGGTTCGTGATTTAGATGTAAAGGTGATTCTATAAGCAAATTCAGAAAGCAAGGGATAGTTTACTGGAAGGAATTTTAAGGGTTATTTAGTCCAAGCCCTTCAATTTATACATAGGAAAAAGGAGGCCAAAAGAAATTGTGATTATCCCCAAATCACTTTAGTCATAAGAAAATATGAAATCCCTAAGGTGGAATTTAGGGAAATATTTGAAACATATCAGTGAGTTTTAATTTATTTAATAAAGTAAAGGCCATTATTTTAAGCAATGTGCTTTTGTTAATTGATAATCCATATAAGAAGATTAACATTTATTATTAATTTTATGGTCATGGCATTTCTCAACCCTACCTCAGGCCTGAATTACCAGACCAAATTCTTTTTGGTAAGTAGGAAGTTCAAAGATGGGTTTATTCTAAAGTTCTTTCAACAAAGCAGAATTAAAGTTTCATTAAGGTTTTTCTGAAACACTGCATTGCATAAATGATCACGTCTCACATATCTCTATGGAAGCCAAGAAATGTAGTGTAATGTTTGGGCTGGATTTCTGGAGGACCTTGGGACCAGCCTTGATCTTAGTGCAGGAGTGCAGGAGGCAGGAGAGCCACCAGGAGGATGATCAAAAATGGAATGTCCCATTTCCAGTTCTCTCAGCTCTTAAATATTACATCATTACAGCATTCTGATTATGTATGAACTAGAGAACCATTACATCACCATGCTAAGTACTAAGCATATGTATACTAAAGAACCATCATCTCATCAATTCTACTGAGTTAACACCTTGTTGTAAGTATCCTTGTTTCAAGTATACCTCTCTAGAGTTCTGGCCCTCTACAATTTATCTGTCAGATCTTTGGAAAAAGGAGGAATTTATGAATAAACAAGAAACAGAGAATATTGTGAAATACAAAATGGATAAATTTGATTTCATTAAATTAAAAAGGTTTTGCAGAAACAAAATCAATGTAGCCAAGATTAGAAGGGAAGCAAAATACTGGGAAACGATTTTTACAGCCGGTATTTCTGATAAAAAGCCTCATTTCTAAAATATATAGAGAATGGAGTCAAATTTACAAGAATACAAGTTATTTCCCAAATGATAAATGGTCAAAGAAAGATAACTTCCAGATGAAGAAATTAAAGCCATCCAAAGTCATATGAAAAAATGCTCTAAATCACTAGTGATAGGGGGGCAGCTAGGTGGCGCAGTGGACAGAGCACCAGCCTTGAATTCAGGAGGACCCAAGCTCAAATCTGGTCTCAGACACTTAACACTTCCTAGCTGTGTGACCCTGGGCAAGTCACTTAACCCCAGCCTGGGGGGGTGGGGGAATAAATCACTATTGATTAGAGAAATGCAAATTAAAACAACTGTGAAGTATTATCTCATACCTATCAAATTGGCTAACATGACAAGAAAAGATGATTAATGTTGGAGGGAATGTGAGAAAACTGAGACACTAATGAATAGGTGGGTTGTAAACTGATTCAGCCATTCTGGAGAGCAATTTGGAACTATGGCCAAAGGGTTATAAAACTGTGCATACCCTTTGATCCAGCAGTGACACTACTGGGTCTGTATCCAAAAGAAATCATAAACGAAAGAAAAGGTCTTCCATATGCAAAAATGTTGGTAGCTGCTCCTTTTATGATGGCAAGAAATTGGAAACTGAGGGGATGCCTGTCAATTGGGGAATGAATGAATAGCTTATGGTATATGAATACAATAGAATACTATTGATCTAAAAGAAATGAGGAGCAGGTTGAATTCAAAAAAGCCTGGAAAGACTTACACGAACTGATACTGAATAAATCGAGCAGAAGCAGGAGAATATTGAACACAATAATAGTAAAATTGAGTGATTTAATCAACTATGATAGACTTATCTCTTCTCAGCAATTCAGTGATCTATGACAATTCTAATACATTTTGGATGGATTATATCATCTGCGTCCAGAAAAAGAATCATGGAGACTAAATATGGACTGAAACATACTATTTTCATCTTCTTGGGGGGGGGGCTTGTTTTTTTTTTTTTTTTTTCTTTCTTATGTTTTTTTCCTTTTGTTCTGGTTTTTCTTTTACAATGTGACTCATTTGGAAATACAACAAAAATGATTGTACATGATTGCTTGCTATCTTGACATGGGGGAGGCAAATGAGGTAGGGAGAAAAAAAATTAGAACTGACAATTTTATAAAAATGAATGTTGGAAACTATCTTTACATATAATTGGAAAAATAAAATATTATTAAAATTTTACAAAGTTCTATGAATTGAAATTGCCATTCTCTGCTGTCATAAATAGGATTGCTAGGGAAGAATGGTTCTATAATTTCACTTGACTCATTCCTTCACAATTGAAGTCTAAAACAAACTTTCAATTAGAGGAGAAAATTAATTCTAGCCATTTCTTCAACCTCCATAAAACCTGCTAAGAAATGCCTATGAGTGAATGAAAAAATATTTATTGAGTGCTTTGAAAATACCAATATCCTAGGGCAGCTAAGTGGCACAAGGGATAAAGCCTGGAGGCTGGAAGGCTGCTTTTTCTGGGTTCAAATCTAGCCTCAGGTTCTTACTAGCTAGTTCCCTGGGCAAGTCATTTAATCTTGTTTGCTTCAGTTTCCTTTTTTAAAAAATGAACTGGAAAAGGAAATACCAAACCATTCCAGTATTTTTTCTAAGAAAATCCTATATGGGACCATGAATAGATGGATATAACTGAAACCACTGAACAAAAACACCACATGTTAAGCACTATATACTAGGTACTTGGTATACAAATGGCTACCAGTGAGCAATACTGGCTGATTTGAAGTTTGTTCTTTTTCTCTTTTACTCATCACTTTTCCCCAAAGAACTAAATGGGCAGTTAATTGGCTATAAGGGAGACAGCAGAAAGAGAGCAAAGAGAATGAATACAAAAAACATGACAGAATTTAACTAGAATTTCCAAATACACTAGAGTTTGCTCTCATAGTGAACTTGGTTTCCTATCTACCGGGTTGCCTTGGTATTGAAAAAACTGTTACTTTCATTATTACTATTTTTTTAATAGCTTTTTATTTTTCAAAATACATGCAAAAGTAATTTTCAACATTCGCCCTTGTAAAAACTTGTGTTCCAATTTTTTCTCCCTCCTTCCCCACTGATAGTTATTTAAGAAATGGATTAAGAGCAAATTTCTTTTCATTTGAGTAGTAGGGCAAAGAACAATTGATTTCAAAATAGGTCTTGTATTCAAATCTTGTCTCTGCTAATTACTATCTGGGATAATGTTGAGCAAGTCATAGTCATTCTGATCTTAGCTCCCTTGTCTATAAAATGAGGAAGTTGTACCAGGTGACCATGGTCCAAGAGTATTGGGTTTAAAGTCAGAATATGGGTTCAAATTCTGATTCAGCTATTTTTTTTTTTTTTTATCATTACTTCACCTCCCTGAGACTGAGTTTCCTCACTTATAAAATTAAGAGGATTTAGTTAGATTACCTCTAAGGTTGCGTAATTTATTGAGTTATAAACAGGAATAAATTTTATATTTTTTATTAATTAATTTCTCATATTAATTGCCTTTAAACTGAGTTCTACTCCTTAACAAATTAGTGAAATCAAGTGTTAACTTAATAAATGCCTATTAAAATGAATTTATATAAGAAGAATAAATTTTCAGAGTGCATCTGAGATCTGAGGATTCTTATTTATTGAGCATCTACTATATGCAAAGAACTAGGTATACTTTTATAATAATACTTTGATGAATTGGTTACAGGCATGTGTAGCTTTAGGCTTTTTACATATCATTGTTCATATTAATATTGTATGCTGAATCATTCTGTGCTCCAAAAGTAAATCATTGAATATAAGTGATATCTTAAAATTAATATTCATTTAGAAAGCATTAAAGTTCTATCCTGGTAGAGCCATCCAAGCTCAGATCTAGTGTAAAAATTCAAGTTCTTATACAAACTCATTTAAAAAGCATTCATGAAACATTTACTCATAATATCACATGAATTTTCTTTTTAATTATTTTTTTTTTAGAATTCATATTACTTTTTCTTAGGTTTTCCAAATAACTCTGCAGATATTATCTTGTTTTAGCATTATAACAACCTTGAAAAACAAATGCTATCATTATCATCTCTAATTTGAAGATGAGGAAATTGCGGCAGACTAAAGTTAAATGACCTGCCTAACATCACACAAGGTAAACATATGAGGCTGGATTTGAATTCATCTTCCTGATTCCAATTCCAATATTCCATCCACAATCCCACCTATCTGCTTTTCTCTCACATATCTTCATAGAAATTACCTTAAACTATCTCTTTGATTCCAATTGTTCTGTTGAAATACTCCAAAGGGGAATAAAATATATGATCCACTACATTGTTTTTCAGTTCCATTAAGCTATCGTTTGGCCTTACAATTTGTTAAAATTCCCTTTATTTTTCCTTTGAGTACTATGAACCTGAGGGATGGCTAGGAGGTACAATGAAGAGTTGTAGAGCGGGAGGACTCATCTTCCCGGGTTCAAATCTGGCTTTGCTAGTTGTGTGACCTTAGACAAGTCCTTAATCCTATTTGCCTCAGTTTCCTCATCTGTAAAACAAGCTGAAGAAAGAATTGACAAAACACTCCAGTATCTTTGCCAAAAAAATCCAAATGAGGCCACGAAGAGTTGGACATGACTAAAAAAATAACCAAACAACAACTATGAATTTGTTGATGTGTGAAACAAGCTTTCCCCACAGGAGGCTCACCATGAAGAATGAATATACCTGAAACTACCCAAAGCAGGGATGGAAAATATAGGAAAAGAAGATTGTTTATTTATATTTTGTGCTGTTGGAGACTCATTCTATCTCTCTGTCCCATGAATGGGACTATTAAAATTCAACCGATTTTTGTAGATTCTTAATGTGCGTTTAGTTTACACCATAGCATTGGCCTTAATACACCATTATGCCGGATGCTGTGAATGCTTATTAATAATAGCACACACTTGGTAATGTTCATGATGATACAGAATAAGTTGAAGTGTCTTTACATTATTCTTAATATAATAATGGTTCCTCGGGTTGCATACAGCTGTGAATACATATTAACAGCAGGAGCCCACTGTGAATTATGAATTTGTAATATGAAATCTTCAGAAAAAGTACTTACAGTGTATGTAAAGCAGTGGCTTTTTAAATCTCAATACTTTTGCTGGTTTAAATTGCCTGTAGTAATAGTTTTTAAAAGAAAATATTACAGAGGTAATAGGTAAACAGAATGAGTTTCAGAATGATTGCCATGAGATCTTATTTTAAAGTTATTAAGTCATAAGACCACAAGAGAAATTGAAAAAAATAACTTTTTTTCTACTTGTATAATGTGAACTCAGTTCAAATGGAGTGAGATTAAAAGTGAACTTGATGTTTATGCTATTCTAACGTTCACCACATTTTTTATCTTTTATACTTCTTGACTGAGTGAGCTCAAGATTCATAGATTTCTTTATTATTCTATCAAAGTGTAATGTTGCTGGAACTAAGTCGTGCCTTCAAAGAGTTTTGCAAACATGGATTTTGAATTTTAAAACAGTCTTTTAAAAAATTTCTTCAGGAAATAAAATTTAGCCATTAGTATTACATACACAACTATATACAGTCATCAGGAGAATTTCCTTGTTGCTTTGGAGAAGAAATGTAATGGGTATGTTGATCCATCAGTATGTGTTAAGTAGCTCCTGTTTAATACCTGACATCATGAGGTCCCCCAAAAAGCTAAATATCATATTTGCCCAAAACTAGCTGAGTTGTTTTTTTGTTTGTTTGTTTTTTGTGTGTGTTTTGTTTTTTAGTCTGAATTGTGAGAGAATTCTTGGTAAGGTAACTCACTTCAGCAAAGCTGATCAACATTTCTAAATTATGCTGTTACTAAATTACCAGGAGGTCCTTCAAGGGAAAGTGACAGATCCATGGTCACACAATCAGGATGTGTCAGATGGAGGCCTTCTACACTCTAGGTTAATTCTTTATCTGCTGTGATAAACTGCCTTTTATTAGGGTAATACAGACCAAATGGAGGACAAAATTATATGACCATGTCATTTAACATGTAGACAAGGGATAAATTATTTTGTAGACCATTGTATTTTTGGGTACTGTTCATGAATTCACAGGAAACCAAAATGCGTATATGTATATATGTATGTTGTTCAGTCATTTCATTCACGTCTGACTCTTCATGATGCCATTTGGGATTTTCTTGGCAAAGAGGCTGGAATGATCTGTGAGTTCCTTCTCCAGTTTATTTTACTAGAAGGAACTAAAGGCCAGTTCACACAGCTAGTAAATATCTGTGACCTGGCACTCTACCCACTGTGCCAACTAGATGAATGGATGGATGATGAGTGGATGGATGGATGGATGGGTGAATGAATGGATGGGCAGAGGGAAAGATGGATAGAGAGAAGATGGATGGATTTTTGGTGGGTGGATGGATGGATGGACAGATGGAGAGATGGATAGAGGGAAGATGGATGGATGAATGGTGGGTGAATGAGTGGATAGATAGGTTATTTAGGGGTAGCTAAGTGGTGCAGTAAATAGAATGCCAGACCTGGAGTCAGAAAGAGCTGAGTTCAAAATTTCTTTGCCAGAAAAAACCCAGTAGAGATCCCAAAGAGTCAGACACAACTGAAAAAATGACTACATAACACATATATCTTTGTGTGTATTTTGTATATATGTATATATAAGTGTGAATATATACATATATAAGTGTGTATTGTTGTTCAGTTTTGTCTGCCTCTTTGTGACTCCTTTTGGGGTTATCTTGGTAAAGATAGTGGAGTGGTTTACCATTTCCTTGTCTTGTGGATAAAGGCAAACAGAGTTTAGTGACTTGGCCAGGATCCTATAGCTAGTAAGTCTGAGGTCAGATTTGAACTCAGGTCTTCCTGACTCCAAGCCCAATGTTCTTATCCACTAAACTGCCTAGCTACCTTCAAGAATGTGTGTCTATACATACATATATATAGCTACAATACATAACCACATACATATGTAATACCTATACATACATATATAGCTATAATATATAACCACACATATATATAAAAATAATGTACATGTATGAATACTCATGTATTTATTGTATATTATATATGTATATACAAACATTACTCTTCTAACTTGTTCTACAATTTATTGTCTTAGAATGTTTTCTTAGGCCATTCAATCAATCCATCAACCTATAATGTGCCACGTGTTGTGCTAGGTTCTGAGAGTGCCTATAAGAATGAAACAATATATTCTTAAAGAACTTACGTTCCAATAGGGACCAATAAATACATGTATACAAATATTCAAAAAATAATAACAACTTAATGTATAGTGCTTACTATGTGCCAGGTATTATGCTAAACAAATATAAAGATTCTAATGCAAAGTAATTAAACACAAATTGGTCAAAAGGAAGGGTACTAATGGTTTGGGGAAATCAAGAAAGGGTTTCTGTAGAAGGAAGCTGCAACTTGAAGAAAGAAGTTCTAGGAGGCAGAGGTGAGAGGGCATGGGGCTGGCCAGTGCAATGCATGAGATGGAAAATTGAATATCATATGTGATATTCATATTACATATATGGGCTATGATATGAGAGAAGACAATTTTGGCTGGATCTAAGATTGTGAGATGGGAAGTAATATATAAGAAGATTGGAAAAATAGATTGACTACAGATTATTTAGTCTCAAAAGCTAAAACAAAGGGGCTTATATTTATTCTTAATATATCTTAATCCCAATAAGTAACCATTGGAGTTTGTAGACTAAAGAAATATGTGCTTAAGAAATATACACATACTATGTATATATGTTTTTTCTTTTGTTTTTCTAATATATATATATACATATACATGTATATCCATATATATGTGTGTATATAAATATATTTGTTATTGTTTTCCTTTTGACTTTGTTTTATTGTTTCTTGATGTCACATGAGCTTATTAACTCTAATTTCTTTCCACTTAATAGTATTTTTTTCCAATTATACTTTAGTTTTCAACATTGACTTTTATAAGATTTTGACTTCTAAATTTTCCTTTTCCTCCTCTCAAGCTCACAAGCACAATGATTTAGGTTATACATGTACAATGATATTAAATATATTTCCCCATTAGTCATGTTGTAAAGAAGAGTCAGAACAAAAGGGAAAAAAATGAGGCAAGAAAAAGTGAAAATACTATGCATTCAGATTCCCTAGTTCTTTCATTTAATGTGGATAGCATTTTCTATCATGGGTCTTTTGAATTGACTTAGGTCATTATATTGCTGAGAAGAGCTAAATCTATCAAAGCTGATCATTGTCCAATGGTACTGTTAACATATACACTGTTCCCTTGGTTCTGCTCATTTCACTCAGCATCAGTTCCTGTAAATCTTTCCAGGTTTTTCTGAAATCTACCTGTTCATTATTTCTTATAGCACAATAATAAAAGAAAATCACTTCCGCAGTCATGCAGAGACTGGATTGGAGTATGGTGATATGCCTCTGGCATGGAGAAAGTTGTAGCAATGCAAGAAGAGATAATGAGTGTTTGAATTAAAATAGTGGGTGAATAATTAGAGAGAAGGGATTAGATTAGATAGATTTTGTGGAAGTAGCAATATCAAGACTTGTTAACAGAATGAGTAGAAATGGTAAAGGAACATAAAGAGTTAAGGATAACACTGTAATTACAAACTCAGGCTATTGGAGGAATAGTGACATTTTTGACAAACAGGGATGTTACGAAGAGGATGGATTGTTAGGGAAAGTTAACTTCTCAGATGAATTTGCTGAATTTGGGATGTTTTTGGGACATGCAGTTTGGAATATCCAATAGTCAATTGATGATATGGTATTGAAGCTTAAAGGAGAGATTTATACTGGATGCAAACAAATGTACAAATAAATGAAAATGAACAAATGAATGAATAAATAAATCTATGAATTGTCTACATAGAAATGATAATTATACTCATGGAAGCTAAGGAAGTCACTAAGAAACTATAAATAAAGATGTGAAAAGGACCCAGGACATATCTTCAGAGCTCTGTTATAACCATCAACTCCATGTTAATGGTTATTCCATGAAAAACAAGCTAGCAAAAGGGATGGAGAAAGAGCAACTGAATGAATAGAGAAGATCCAGCAAAGTATAGTATCATGAAATCTCAGAGAATATCCAAAAGGAAAATCTGGCCAATAGTTTGTAGCTCAGTCAAGGAGAATAAGGAGTGATGTAAAAGTTATTTGCATTTAAATAATGTCAAAACCCAGCTTTATAAATGATAAAAACAATAGAAATGTCATTGTCTGCCCATGACATGTAATCAAGCTATAATACAACATTGTACAAGTTCTGTCAAAATGAATAACCATTACTGGTTTCTGGTGATTCATGTAAGCACAATTGATATTTTGTTAATAAATCTAAAATAGATTATCAAAGTTTAGGGAGACTTTGTTTGGGAACTGATTACCAGAGTGGGCTGGGTTAGGGTGTTTTCATCACTATTTTCCACAGAATGGAAGATATGCAGAAGAGGAAAAAATATTTTTAAAGTAAACAATTGACTAAAAAATTGCAATGGGATTAATGTTTCTGAATTATGACTCAAAATTTAGAAGTGACTGGTTTCTGACCAAGGGATGGAATACATGACACCATGTTATTGATGAATTTTCTGGGTATCCTGCAAATGAAAACAAAAAGTTTTTAAAAGATAGTTGAGGGACAAAACTGCCTGCAAATATCTGCCCAAGTTAAAAGTAGTTACAGTTAAGATCTCCTGGGTAGTTGCCATAAAACTAAATCTAAGAAAGGAGATAGTATTAAAATTTATGGCCTTAAGTGTCTATACACAAATGTCCAAAGTTTAACCAATAAGTAAGAAGTGACAACTTATACAAAGAAATTAATTTGCTTTAATAGGGATGACTGGAATAAAAGCTAAGACTGTAATGTGGGATGGGAATACCTCATGTAAAACAAACAAACAACAAGAAAGCTGGAAGGGAGGAGGGAAGAATTATATATTCAGAAAGCATATTCATATATATGTTGAAGAAATCCATGGATTGATGGAGAAAAGTGTGGTGAATAACTCTTGGGTGAAAATCAATGGAGGAAGAAACTGAAGTAATTTTGTACTTGGAATATGCTGCAGACCTTTGGATCCAAAGAGAAAACAGATGAAGGCAGGAAATAGTTCATAGGTCTGATATAAGGATGTGATGTAGTAGTTATGGATAAGGTCAATTATCCAGACTTTGGATACAAGAATAAGGACTTTCTTTGGATTTTCTGTAAAACATTTGACTTGCATTATTGGTCATCTTAGGCTTTGAAAACTAAAAGAACTGACAAGGAAAAATTCCATTTTGGGTCTGATTCTCACTAACAAGGAGGAATTGGTTTTTGAAATGGAAATTATGGCAAATGAGATCATAAAGTAGTGGATAGAATAGGTATAATGGAGCAGTTTCAAGTATCATCCTCAGACTCCTTAGGGTTTCTAAGTCCCTTTCAGGATATCCATAAGATTAAAACTATTTTCATATTAATACTAAGACATTATTAGTCTATTAAAATTCTCCTTCCTTTTGAACTGTGTGTAAGGCTGGATTTTCTTTATATAATCAACAAAACAATTTATCACAACACATTGAATGTAAAAGCAGATATGGGAATCCAGCCATCTTCTGTGAAGCCAGGGATTAAGAAGACTTGCAAAAATATGTAAAATAATTCCCTCCTCATTCAATATTTTTCCTTTTGGAAAACATAGTTATTCCCTCCAAAAAAAAGAACACCCCAAGTTATTTATGTTAGCATTTAATAGATTTGTTTTTGTTGTTTTAAATGAATTAAACATATAGTTTAAAATGTTTTGACATAATATAGTAAATATTGAGAACTATAATCTATATAAATAAAAAGAGTTCTCAATAATTTTTAACAGTATAAAGGGGTCCTGAAACAAAAGTTTTAGAGAATCTCTGGTGTAAGTGGATAGAACTCTGGATAGAGCATAAAATTTTGAGTCGGAAGACCTGAGGCAGAAGATCTCAAACACTTATTAGCTGTGTAACTCTAGGCAAATCTCTCTCAGTCTGAGATTCTTCATCTACAAAGTGGAGGTAATAAGAGCACTTACCTACAAGATTGTGGTCAAATGATGTGATATAAAGTGTTTTGTGTTATAGTGTTATATCAATGCTAGTTATGAAGTGACCACTTCCTCCTAGAGGCTGTGATCAGAGAACACAGACAGGTATAGTTTGATGTGTGTGCACTCCAGATTTGAGAACAATAATCTTGAAAAGTTTAAAGAATGGATCTGTGGAATCCCATGAATTCAAAAATCTACAGAGAAAGTCATCCTAGGAACGAAGGGAAGGTATCAGGACTGAAATTCTGAAGACACAATGGGAAAGGATTTTGATTAGTAAAAATGGGAATTAGTCAAAAACAACAAAATGACTTTCTTTTTCTTTCTTTCTTTCTTTCTCTCTCTCTTTCTTTCTCTTTTTCTTCCTTTCTACAAGTAATCTTGGTTCAAAAATCTGTGTCAAAGAAGGAATGCAATCTCTGGTTGAACTGATCATATACAAAAGGCCAAGCTGCTTGTTCTCTTTTTGTTTACTTCACCAAGAAGAGTCCTGAAAAGGAAAGAACAAAAAATGACTAAAAGGTGGTTGATACACAAGAAAAATAGAGATAGTAAAAGGGAACTTAGCTGGCCTTGATGAATTCCTGACACTTATCCCAGACAAATTAATTATTTTGCTACAGAAAGAACTCATAGATACCACTGCTGACACTTGAGAGACAACTTGAAAATTTATGAAAAACGGAAAAGGTAACACTGTACTGGAGAAGAGCAAAGTTTCCCATTTTCAAAAAAAAAGGAAGAAATAAGTCTGTCAAGTAATTGTAGAATGAATCATTAAAGAGGTGGTTAAGGACCATCTAAAAGGGAAATGACAATTGCATAAAGTCTGCTTGACTTCATCAATAAGAGATGTTGCCAGACTAACCTTATTCTTGAATTTTTAATAGTATTTCTATACTTGTAGATGAAGGAAATGCTTAAGTTATAGCAACACATTCAATAAGGTATCACAATCTAGTCTTATGTAGAAGTTGGAGAAAGATGAGAATGCGAAAATAATGCATTTTTCTAGGAGTTTATCTGGACTCAAAGAGTAGTTGTTCATGGTTCAATATCAGTGGATATTCACAGGGATTTATCTGAAGTGACATACATACATATGTGTGCACATGCATGCATATGGTTGTCTATATGTATTTATGTACATATATACATATTTATTACATGCATACAATATATATCTGCTCATAACAACTAGAAGGTACAATAGAGCACTAGACCTGGCATCAGGAAAACTTGAATTCAAATCAAACTTCAGATGCTCTAATTTTGGACAAGTCACTTAACCTCATCTGTCTCAGTTTTCTTGTCTATAAAATTGGAATAATAATAGCATCTACCTCATAGAGTTGTTGAGAAAAGCAAATGAGTTTATACTTAGAAAGGACTTTGCAACCTTAAAGTGATGTGTACATGCTAGTTATATGCATATGTACATTTGTATATGCATAGTTATACATATATGCATATATTTGTCAAAGACTTGATAAAGTCATAGAGGGCATACTTAATTAAATTTATAGATGACAAAAGTGGAAAGGATTATTAAGAGTTAGCATCCCCCAAAGACCTTAGGGCAGCTGAGGGGAGTTGCAGTAGACAGAGTGCTAGGCTTGGAATCAGGAAGACTCATTTTCGTGAGTTCAATGCCTATATCAGATGGGCATTCATTAGCTATGGATTCTCTACACTTTGTAACTTCTCCAACGTGATTCACATAGTTCTATACATTTCAGTTCCTTAATAATTTCTTGTATGTGTATTATATTTTTGAGTTATTGTTCATGTATGACATTAATGGAAGAAATGAATATAAGCTGACCTAATGGATATTTATTTTAAAAAAAAATTTTTTTCCTAGAAGCAAATGAGACAGAAGGTCTGAACTTGACAGTGATAACCTAATGTGCAGTGGGTCCCACTCATCTGAGTGGAATTTTAAGCTTTAGTAAACTCTAAGACTGTTGGAGTACCTTGCACTATATCTGAGGACCTTTGATAGTAAAACAGGGAATACTACTACCATTGCAACCATTACTACTACTACAACTACTGTTACTACTACTACTACTACCATTACTACTACTACTACTATTAATACTACTACCATTGAAACCATTACTCCTCCTACTACTACCATTACTACCACTACCATTACTACTACTATTATTAATACTACTATCATTTCAACCATTACTACTACTACCATTGCTACTACCACTGCAACTATTACTATTACTACTGCTACTACTACTACTACCATTACTAATACTAGTATTGCAACCATTACTACTACTACTATTACTATTACTGCAACCATTATTACTATTAATAATATTAATATTAAATAATATAAATTAATATTATAACATTAAACTACCACTTTTACTACTTACTAACTACTACTACTACTACTACTATTGCTGCTGCTGTTGTTACTACTGCTGCTACCATTACTACTACCATTATCACCACCATCCCTACCACTACTATTACCATGGGTAATACCCAGGATTAACTTCTCTGAGTGTTCTTAGGACTCTAAGACTAGACACTAGAGAAGAGTTACTGCTCTGCAGCTAATGGAGGGATTTCCCATATCTGGAATTCTCCAAACAGATAAAAATAAAAACTTGAGGATAGTTTATATACACGTTGGCTAAAAAAGACCATTCTTCCTTTTCAGGTCACTCATAATAATAATTATAAATAATAATTAAGTATAGCATGAATGTGCCATTTTGTGAGGCACTGTGTTATCTCATTTGCTTCTTAAAACAACCTTATCATGAGTGCTATTATTATCTCTACAGATAAGGAAGCAGAGAATAGAAGACAGCTGAATTCTTGAGATCTATGAAACAAGGACACTAGACGTCTTCATTTAGAAAGGTATTTATTTATGCATGTTAGTTATATGTTCATATGTTGAAAGGTGCTTGACAAGGTAACTTTGTCTGAGTGCTTATTCTTTTTCCTTCTTGGGAATTCCCTCTTCCCCAAATTTTGATTATTTATTTTTTCAAGACCCAGATTAAATCCCACTTTCTCTTTGAAGCCTTCTTTATGCTTCCTAGTCAAAACGAGTTTTCTCTCTGAATAACACATTGAGAGATTGATATGACCCATATCATATGAAACATTGAAATGTAATTATTTGTGTATATGACTTATCTTGGGCAAGTTTTTGAGTCTCAGTTTCCTTTTTTTTTAGATACAGAATTGGAAGGAAGGGAAAGAAAAGACCAATGTATCTTCTCAGATAAAAGAGAAACTTTAGTTCCCTGGTCTCCTTGATATAAAGATATATCTTTGAAATATCAGGAGAACAAAGTACAACAAAATATGCGTGTATTGTCCCCACATTAAGGACATTCATGTATTTGATGATGAACACACACACACACACACACACACACACACACACACACACACACCTCAAAAGGCAAAGTTAGAACTTTTATTACTGTGAGCCTTATTTTAGTTCCTCTATAGAAGACCTTTGGGGAAAAGTCTCCAGTACTTCTCCAATGCTGCCCAAGGAAGAAAGATATTGGCAGTATACTGGGAAACTGGTAAACATCCTCTAGGCTTTAGGGGTAAGAGACCTATTGGTTTAGAACTTGTCTCCTAACAGGAGCTCTGGGCAGGATTTCTGACTTTAGAAAAAGTAGGATCTCGCACTTTGTCTCCTGTGAG
Source organism: Sminthopsis crassicaudata (assembly GCF_048593235.1). Taxonomy (NCBI): domain Eukaryota; kingdom Metazoa; phylum Chordata; class Mammalia; order Dasyuromorphia; family Dasyuridae; genus Sminthopsis; species Sminthopsis crassicaudata. The sequence continues at coordinate 411,802,124 of NC_133620.1, forward strand.
CCTACAATTCTTTCAGCTAATAAATTTTAATTCTGCAAACCTCTCTTTAAATAGAAGATACATCAATCCCATATTTGTCTAAAAGCCATAAAAGCTTATCAGTACCTAAGTAACCCTTATATGTTTATTTCTACTTAAATCAGTTAATCTGATTTACATTCCTCTTTTTTGAAAGAAGCTCTATTTTCCTGACTCTCTTTGAAATTGATATAGTTTAAATCTTCTCACAAAGGAGTCTCTGAGTGGTAACTTACTTCTTTTTCTTGACTGCCAAGAGATGCTTGAAGAGTTGCCAAGAATAACAAATTAGAAGAAAGAAATTCACATCAATGATTTATTCCCATTTATAAGCCACCTTAAAACCCCTGAGCTGTGTGTGGCTGGAGGAAGACAGTACCATAGGGAAGCCAAGCAGTCTTGCATTCCAGAACTGCTAGAAGGCCTCGATGTAAGCTGATGAAAGAAGTCTGTGGTCCTAGGGCCCAGGCCTTGATTAGAATTGTTCACTGGCATTGAGTCAAGTCTGGCATTCCCTAGTGGGTCATGGCCACTAGCACCTTTGCTTTTCTAAACTCTTCCAAATATAAAATTTGGAATCAGATTATATTTCTTACTCATTTGAAATGGCAAACTGGATTATGGTGGGATTCATAAAACCATACATTAAAATGGCAGAATCTGGTATTTTAGAGGTCACTCAAATCCAGACTACCACTAGTTAGGAATTCCTTCTGTAACTTTTCATATGAGGAGGTCTTCCCTTGTCAAGGAGCTAAGTCACAAGTTTTTTGAGGAAGCCTCTTCTGATATTTGATAACTCTAGCCCGCTGATTCATAAGATCTATGAGTTCTCATCTTCTTTTGGAAAATTTCGTTCTTGTGAGTGGATCCCATTCTCTTGGATTTTCTGGGTCTAGTGCAACTAAGCGTCTCCTTGCCGTCTTATTGGTTATTCAGACATCATGGCTCCCAAGTTTAGCAGCAGTATGGTACAGGAAGGTTTCATGGATTCTGATTAGGAAGGGTAGGACCAATTGTGATCATTATAATCAGGCTGCAAGTCAGGAAATTTCTATTCTATAGAGTGCCATTTTCATGTCAAGAAAGTAATATGTGTTTTTAAATTTTTCAAAACTTAAATTTAAATTTTAAATTTTTAAATTTGTCATCTGTGTGGTCTCAAGGACAGTTTGGGTCTGTGTTTCTTTTTCTTATCGTCTCCTTGAATATTATCCTATCATCACAGGAGGCAGCATAGCATAGCAGAGAGTGCCAGACCTGGAATCAAGAAAAATCTAGGTTCAGATTCTTACTTTGACATGAGATATGTAACTCTGCATGTCAATTATTCATTTTTAATTTCAGGTTCTTTATCTATAAAAATAAGGATACTAGTAATTGCCAAACCTTAGAGTTATGAGACTGAAATGAGGTAAGGTACACAAAATTCTTTGCAAATGTTAAAATTTTATCCAAATGTCAGTTAATATTCATCTCATAAAATACCAGTTGTTTACTTTCCAACCCTTTGCCAGCCCTCCTTGTTACACACTGATTCAATGAGTGATATTTCTTTCTGAGGATTCTTAACAGCTTGGTCTTGCAGCCCCAGTGCAAGCATAATTCCCTCTGAAGGCAACAGTATAGATCTGATTTATTCAAATCCAATCAGTGAGAGTTAATGAATTTCTAAGGGCCAGAAGATCGATTGTGCTCTATTTTTATTTAATTAATCTCATGCTGTTTTCTCTTTGCTTTTTTTGTGTGTGGATACTTTAAAACATTTTAGTATAACATGTTTGTGGAGTTTTTTCCCTATAAAGTGCTTTTTTCATGTTTAAGGATGAAAAATATGAATAGTACTATTTATACAACTGTTATATAGATGTATATTAGTAGTATACATGAATACTATAGATATATACTGTTATATAACTAGTTAATAGTTGTATAGATGAAACTATAACACAGATTCTTATCTCCATTAACTTTCCACATTTGCAGTTTTATTTGTACATTAAAAGTGTTTATAATAAGACTTTGGATTAATTGGAACCTATTAGGATAATAAGATAAAAGACTCAAGTTCAAATCTGGCTTCAGACCCTTGCTAGTTATGTTACCCTGGACAAGTCATTTAACCCTGTGTGCCTCTGTTTCCTCGTCTGTAAAATGATCTGGAAAAAGAAATGGCAAAGCTTAAACAGGGTCACAAAGAGTTAGACATGACTGGAACAACAATTAAGATAAGGAATAGCCTGAATATATTTGTGTTGATTGGCTAGATAGAACCGTGAGAATAGTGAAAAGGGAACCAGGTAAAAGAGAATTTACTTGAGACTTTCTCCCCTGAGTTCTTCTATGGTATAGGAAATGATTATAGTATAGGGAATAACTATGGTGATTGCGTCCCCAAAAGGAAATGATTTCTGGGAAGAGATTAATTATATTGTATAGTAACAATCCTGAAGAAGACAAAAAAGAAAAGAATCCATACTTTTTCAGTTGAACTACTTTTAGTTTCCTAACTGACTACTGTCTATCCTTCCATGTCTCCTTTTGCCCCATTCCTCCTAAAACTGTTCTTCATTTCCCATTAACTCTGTTTCTTTCCTCTCTCCTTTACACTTTTTCTTTCCTCATTTTCCTCCCTGTGAAATATTGATGTTCTTGTGACTAGTTTGATTTTACATTTTCTCCTATCCTTTAATCTCCTGCTCCTTATTCTGTTTTAATCCATGCCTTGCCAAACAAATCCTAACTTTGAATTAATCACCAGTTCCTCTTGGTGTGCTACTGGATGCCAGGGAGAATATCACTCAATCATGTTAATCAAGTCCCTCTACCAAGCTATGTGGGCAATTAGGAGATAAAGGTGTTAAGCACTGGGTCTAGAGTCAGGAAAAACTAGTTCAAATTCAACCCCAGACATTTATTAGTTGTATGGTCCTAGACAAATCACTTAACCCTGTTTCCCTCAGTTTCTTTATCTGTAAAATGAGTTGGAGAAAGAAATGGCAAACCATGTCTTTGGACTAGAAAACCCCCAAAAAGATCACAAAGAGTCAAACATGACCAGAAATAAGTGAACAATCAAAACAACAAAAAGCATGTTATCTAATCTCAACTCTGTTCACTGATGCAGAATAAGCCCTTCTATATATGACTTTCTACAATACTTCAGTGTTTATTCCAAAACTCTTCTTTCCTTGATCTCATATACTAATATTTCTCAGCAAGGTTTCTTACTGCCTACTTTACTAAGAAAATAGACACTATCTGCTGTAAGTTTCCCCTTCTTTCAACTTTACACCTCAAAACTCAACATCATCCCCTTTGCTTCTCCTTTGTGGTAGTCCCTCACCACAAAATAACCTTCTCTATATCAAGGTCAACTCATTTACTTGTATTCTTGTTTCATCTTCTCTCCAATAGCTTGATCTAATATCCTCTCCTTCTAATCTTCAGGCTCTCTTTTTTCCACTGGTTCTTCTCCTTATACCTACTAACAGTCTCCTTCCTGCCACTCTCCTAAATTATCACCTCTTTCTCTTTTAATTGTCAAAAACACTAGAAAAAGCCAATTTCTGCCTCTATTGCCTCACCTCCTACTCTCTTCTTAACTCATTACAGTCTAACTTTTCACTTGTCTGGAATAGCTATAAGATCACCAATGATCCTACAGTTACTAAATTTAATGACCTTTTTTTTTTTTCCAGTCATAATTTATCTTTGTAGCACTTGTACAACCTGTTCATCAAATGTATGCAAGCTGCTCTTGGTTTATGTGCTTTTTTCTGGTTCTTTATATATATATATATATATATATATATCCTTTTTCTCCCTTTAAATCTTAAATTTATTCTCTTGGTTCCATCAAACGCCAGTGGTTTATCGATCATCTGTAGGCCAAATTACTCTCAAATGTACATACCAACTTTCTCTTCTCCATCACCAGTGAGAAGCTGGACAGCTCCATGTGGAACTTCCACAAATATCTTTGTCAATATGTTCAAAATGAAAATTTTAATCTGTTCAAGTAACTTTCTTCTCTACTTCACCAAAATCACTTTCTCTTTATATGCATGCATTTTTATCATCTCAGAAGAATCCAGGTTTCATAAAGGTGGGACTGGTTCTTTTTTTTTTTTTTTTTTTTTTTTAATCTCTTTGGTACTTAGAATAAGATTTGTATTTAGTAGGCACTTAGTAAATGACTGTTGTAATGAGTTTAAAGGACATTTTTGCTACCCAGGTTTCCTAAGTCCAAGAGGTAAAACTGGAAGAGACCTCAGAGATAATCAAATCTAACTCTTTCCTTTTACAGATAAGGAAACTAGATATCTATGTTAAATAATTTGCTCAAGGTTATGCAACTGGTCTGCATAAGGCAAACTCATGCATTCAGAACATGCTCCATTTGTTACTCCACTCCCCCAAAATCTCCAACAAACACACACATACACAAAACTAACACAGAATAAAAAATACACAGAATTGCACATTTGGACAGAGCCTCAGGTGATCCTTTAGAACAACCCCTACCTACAAAAGAATCCCACTATATTATCCATGTAGTTGTCTTTCATTTAAGTCCTACTATGAGAGGATAAGAAGCCCTACTGTGAGGAGACATTTTCTACTTCCTGAGACAACCCATTTCACTTTAGAATAGCTCTTATTGTTATAATTCTTTTCATCTGTCCCTTGATTCAAGAAGTACATTTGATTCAAAAAGAAACTTAAACAATACATTGCCACAAACAATACCCAGGAGTTATTTTTCAATTAGAACATTTATCCTCCACAGTCTATGATGTAGTAACAGACAGTAAAGGAATTAATGCTTTTGTTCAAAGTGATTTGATTTTTAACAATATCACCTCCTTGGGGGTAACTTGCACCCAGGCCATTAGGACCAACCTCTGCAAACAAATGAAAAAAAAAATCTGAAATTGTTTCGCTTAGACTCAGAGGATTTTTTTTTTTTTAAACTTAAACAATTTTACTTAGACAATTTTCCTTTCCCAAATACCTCTGACTTTGGGGATTTGCATAAGGCTTCTAGACTCTGGGGCTCTATTTCCTTGCCTGTTCTCACACTAATTATTTTTTAAAAACACACTTAAAATTGCTCTTTAAGCGATAAGTTCTTAGTAGATTTATGGATTCAATAAAAAACGGCGCCTCTTCAATTTTTCAGGGCTTGTCCTGATTTATAGGGGCTTTGCTGGCACAAAAATTAGATTAAAATTTTTATTGAATCTTGTCTGAAATGCTTAAACTTGAAGCGAGGCTTTGAGCTCAAAAACTCATTGCCTAAATCCTGTCTTTGGATTTTGGATTTAGGAAGATTGAGTCTGTAAGTACTGACCGGGAGACTGTTTTTTTTCCTTGGGCCCAATGTCTTTTCCTTCCTTCCTGGAGGACAGACCACTAGAGTGGTTATCATATTCCAAATCTCACCAGGACATGATCATCCAGCTTGGGTAGTTTAAGGCTTCTGCAGCTTGGCCGCCTTCTGTTGTAGATAACGGTTTGAATTTCCCAGGCACCCTGCAGCTAAGCTGAACCACTCACTCATCGATGGGAGTCACAGGGGAACTTAGCAGGCAAGTCTGGAAGGCCTTATTTGTCAGAGCTCAGAATTCAAATTTCTGGGCCATAGCCTCCTGTAGCTCTAATCATAGCCTTTCTCTGCTTGGCCATGATTTTTCTCATTCTATCTCAGTTTGGTCTCGGGAAGTCCAGTAGAGCATCATACACCTGGATGAGCATAGAATCAGAACAACAATTAGATGGTGGAGAACAATGAACTCAGGGAGCTCTGTCTTTCTCCTTTGTTTAAATTCAGAAATTCTTCGTGGCTTTCACTTGCAGGAAGATCAAGGCCCTCCAGTTGTTACCCTTCTGTCACTGGCTACCAGCAAAGTGTGGAATTGGTTTCATTACCTTGTGAGATTTCTGGCGATAGTGACTCATGCCGGGATGATGTTATTTGCTTCCTGTGATTTTCCTACCATGCAGGTGGTTGGATATATATATAAAAAGAAGCTATTTTCAGAAATGTCCTGAAATAATATCACCGCCATTGGGTTGTCTAAGGTAATATAGGACACTGAAGATAAGGGTGAGAGTGGGGGGAGTCTTCCATCAATTCCAGTAGAAGTGCTGAGATATCAATCAGCTTCATGCATCAGTGGATATTGTTTAAATATCTATATGTCACAGGGTCCATCATAATCGTACTTTCATGAAGTTTTTTAAAAATTGAAGAATGAGTTATTATGAAATAGATCCATTTGTCTCAAGGTATATTGGCAAATTAGTACCAAATTTCAGTTTTAGGTAACACACTACTAAATAGATTTTTAAAACATATGAAATATTTAATTTAATCAAGAATTACTAAACAGATTTTTGAAAATGGAATTCTTTTGTTTCCCATGTTATATTTTCTCTTCTGGGAGAGAAAAGTTATCTTTATTGCTCCATCCAAATCAAGACAGATTGGATTTTTAATAAGTTCCTTTTTAGTCAGGTAGATTATTTAGCAATTACTATGGCCAATACTTGAACAAATGATGATTGATAATGAATTTCTTATGGATATAGATGGGGAAAGACCATATGGAAGATTCCTGTTCTTCCTCTAGCTTTGCAGCACCTTTGTAATATGTAATTGATTTTAATTGGTTAGACAAAACTGGATTGCTAATCACTAATAGTAACAGTGAGGGGAGCACACCAGAATGGGGTTTCTATATGGAACCACTAGGGAGAGTCATATCAACCCTTTAGGGGCACCATTAGATCCTGAAGGGCTGATAAAATCAGCTTCTCTCTGCAAGAAAAAAAAATCTAGAGTCATTACACATTTACTATGCCCTTAATACATACCAGTCATTATGCTAGGTGCTGAAGATACAAACACAAGCAAAAAGGAGAGTCTCTGCCCTCAAAGAACTTATACTCTAGTAGGGGAAGACAATGCATAAAGAGGACTTGAGGGAGAGGGGAGGGATACATTTCTAGCAGTATGGCTTGGAAATGGCTGAAAAATGACAGAACAGCCTAATTCCAGGTAAGATAAGGTAGAAGTTCACCTGACAGAGTCCAGCAAACCAGAGGTAGAGTCCAATGTTCTAGGGAGTGAAGGATGAAAATGACTATTAAAGTTCAGGCAACATGGTTTAGAAATGCCTAGGACTTGCAAGATATTTGTTCCAAATCAGTTATATCTCAGTGAATCAGAGTGTGAAGATTTTTCCAGTATCGGTTGCTGGAATGGAAATCCAATTTAAAGAATATATATTCTTTAAATCTCATGGAAAGGTTTGTGCTTAGTTTGCATACTTCCTCAAATTTAAATGGCATGTTTCATATTTTCCCAAGTTGATAAGACATTTTAAGTTCCATTCGCTTTTTTGAGTCTAATCAAATTGGCATTATTAGTGGTATTAATTAGCATTATCATCAGGATCCATTAATACTCTAGACCTAAAACTGCTGGATACTGTGATAGACATACTGGTTTCATCTCCACCCTGTTACATCATCATTATATGCTGAAAATATATCTATCTTTTAACCAACTTCTCCATAAAGTTTTCAGAACTTATATTTTCTTAACTGGAGTGGACTGTACCTCTCCCATGTAGAACTGACTGTATGTGTCTCCTATATGAGAGGCAACATGCTTTGGAGAGGGACATAATATGATATAATAGAATGAATATTGTATTTGAATCCAGAGGGCCTGATTTAAAGTCTATCTCCTTTATTTACTATTTGTGAGACTTTGGACAGGCAATTCACTAATCTGGACATAGTTTCCTCATCTGCAAAATGAAATGTCTGGATTATATGATCTGCAAAGCTCTTTCCAGTTCTATACCCACTATCCTATGGTCTATTTTGTACATATATCTAAACTTAGTAGATGTGAGCTATTGTCATCTGATTGAGTGATTTGATTGAAGGTAGGGGACTGTTTTATTTACCTTTTATCTCCCTTAGCACCTAATGCAACATTTTCAAACTAGTACTTGAATGTTCTAATGGTTCTGAGATCTCATCACTTACTCCTTCAATTGACAAGGATCTCAACCCAGACAGTCCTATCTATCCTATGGGATTCATGCCCATGGTATCCTGTGAGATCAGTATAGGGGATCTACTGAAGCTAAAGGTAGTCTTCTTAACTTTCTATTCTTTTTTTTTTTTTTTTTTTTTCTTTTTTTTTTTTTTTCCTGAGGCTGGGGTTAAGTGACTTGCCCAGAGTCACACAGCTAGGAAATGTTAAGTGTCTGAGACCAGATTTGAACTTGGGTCCTCCTGAATTCAGGGCTGGTGCTCTATCCACTGCACCACCTAGCTGCCCCTTAACTTTCTATTCTTGAATATACAAATGGAGCACACAATGGTTCCATTGATTCTGTCTCTCTCCTCATAATTAGACCAGGTAATTTATCATATTTTAATTGCTATGGTTTTTATATTGCTTCTTCATAATTCCTTGTTTAGAATTTATTGCAGTCTGTTCATACTCTTCATGTGCTTCTCCATCATCTTTTTGGATATTCTTAATTTCAGTTCCCCAGGGACCACAGTAATTGTCTATGTCTTGCAGCTATACAACAAATGTGAAAGAATATTGTCATTTAAAAAGTGGGCCTTATGTTCAGGGAGATAATTGTGGTTATTAAAAGAAATTTGTTATTTCCCAAAGAAATTTTCATTCTGTTCCTCTATTCATTTATGGGTCCAACTCATTTGCTTCCCAACACACACATGTATGTATGCATTTATACAGAAAGATGATATATACATGTGTGTATATATAGCCTATTATATGTGTCTAACTATAAACATGTTACATATTATAGCTATTTAATATATGCATATGATGGTCACAGATAATAGGTGTTTTCACAATTAAAAAAAACTTCTCACTATGTTGTGATATGGGAGCCACCTGTCAGTGGCTGCTGGAGGTCTAACTCAAACCTGTAGAATGGATCTCTTCATGTGAGAGGATGATGATGATACAAGGAGATTGAGAGGCAGTTGTATTATCTGACCTCTCTCCTCCTCCCTCTTGCCTCCAATATATTTCATTCCAAAACCACAAGGAACATCTGTGTTAATAAAGGCTGCTTTGTAACTTCTTCAAATGTTGTTCCACAGTGGTGGAGGCTCTTGGAGAATTGACCTGCCCCTTCATTTAGTCCTTAACATCACTGGATACTTTCTATGTAAAAAGCATTAAGCCTGGTCATAGTCCCTTCCTTCAAGCAGCATTCAATTTAATGAGGACAAGCATATAAACCAGTTACAGAGAAAAAAAATCTAAGAATGTGTGAGGAATGAAGAAGAGATTCAAAATGATTTGAAATCTGTGGAGGGGCAGAAAACTTTTAGCTGGGGCTTGGGGATTGTGCTTAACAGAGGAAGTGACTTTTATCTGGATCTTTATTTTGGTTCCATCTCTTGGTATTAATCTAGAAAGAAGATAAGAATTTTCATACCCAGAAATGAAGTATTGCATTCTAGGCTTGCAGGAAAGTATATGTATCAAGGTAGAAGACAGCAGGTTGAAATGGGGAAGCAACTGGTAAACTGTCTTGCTTGTAACATAGAATATATAAAAGATTGATATAACATAAGGTTGGAAAGTTAGGCTGGAGTCAGATTTTAAAGGGCCTTAGAGATCTGGCTAGACTTTGTGTTTTGTCCTATAAAAATAACTTTTGAGGTTCCAACAATGGAAGATAAATTGAACTATATGACCTTTAAGGGTTTTTATAACTTGACTATAAACTGTGAAATGTGAATTTGGCTTCACAAATAGGCAAAGCTTTTATTAAGTATTCACATGTGCCAGGAATTCTGCTAAGTGCCAAGTATATAAGTAGAACCAAGTAGTCTAGTATTCTCAAAGGATAAAAATTCTAATGATGGATGATAACACATAAAAAAGTATTTGAAGGAGATGGTTGAGGAGAAGGATGCCTGAGCAGGGATAATATGTCAGAAAAGAAGGAAAAAATATTCTCAAGAGTCCAAGTAGGAGTAAAGTAAAACATAGTTCTTCAAAAAATCATGGTCTCAGGGAGGCAAGCATCTCTGAGGAGGGTCCTACATATTTCTAAATGAAGTATAGGATTAGAATTAAAGCAGAGGTATGCTAACATACATAAAAAACTCACAGAGTTGAAAATGACTACCTTGCATGTTGAGGGATTAAGTAAATTAGAAGATCAACTTGACCAAAGTAAAGTATTCATATTAAGAAATAAAGCATTCATATAGTAGAAAGTAAGTTAGGAAAGGGAGGTTTAGGCCAGTTGTATGAGGAGGAAATCATAAAATTAGCTGTTTTTTTCACCAGCAAATTTTTCTTCCCTGATTAGGCTTATATTTAATTTAAATTTTTTCCCCTCTTTATTTAGAGTGATACAATGCATGGAAAGCTAAAAGAGATGGTATTAATAGTGGTTGATATGCACAATAGCCTAACTCCAAAGTTAGTATTATATTAGAGAGAGAGAATAAAGAAAGAATAGGATATCATGTTTGAGGATGGAAAGACCTTTTCCCCTTCCTCTTCCTCTTCTTATTTCCTTTTCCTTCTTCCCTTTTATTTTTCTTCTCCCCTTCCCTTTCCTTTCTTCCTTTTTCTTTCTTCTTTTCTCCAGTTCTTCTTACCTTATTTACACTAGAAGTGCAGTGATCACTCAGGCATCTGATCCCAGCATAGAAACATTGATTTGCTCCATTTTTCCAACCTGTAACAGTACCTTCCTTAGGCAGCCTTTTGCTCCTGCAGGCTTACCATATTGGTGATAAATTTAGGTGGACACAATCTGCTTTAGTCCCATTGAAGCTTAGAGCTCCACGAATCCAAGTGATCTGTAAGCCCCAGTCCTAGCAACAGGACCTAGAGATATGTGCCTTCATGCCAGGCCATAATATGCTTTAAATAAAAGTTTATTGAATGAATGTACATTAAGCTAGAAAGAAAGGAATGAGACATCTAAGTGGTGTAAAGCATGTCAGGAAGTCCAGAGTTTGAATCCTATCATGGGTCTTTAGTAGTTTTATCACTCTGGACAATGAGAGAGTATATACATTACAGAGCTTCTCCTAGATCCTCTCTTTCAGGATCCAGGGCTATCATCTTATAATTTCCCACCTGGCTGCTGGTTATCATTATTCCTCTATGATAGATAGTACCCCTTTCTCCAATTCACTTTTTAGTTTGTTTTGTGTTCTTTCCCCTATTTAGATTGTGAGTTCTTTGGTGGCAGGAACTTTTTTTTTTCTTTTTTGTATCCCCAGGGCTTAGCATACACCACAGTAGGTATTTAATAAATATTTATTGACTGACTGACAAAGATAGAAAGCCATCTCTTACTCTCTTCACTGTTTATACTTTGTACTTATATGGTTTGTGACAGAACTGTTACACTCAGTGGCTTTATTTGGGCTGTGCTACTACCAAATTCTTCCAATCTGCCTTCTGGTCCTCCAAAGGAATATAGATTCATGGCCTTTGCTTCCACAGACAGTTTAAATTTCTTCTTCTTCTTCTTTTTTTTACTCAAGTCAATTTTTACACAGTTCATTTTTTTGCTTAGTTTTTTTTTTTATCACCATGTAAAAATACAAACATTCAGAGAAGTATAGATTAGTTCTCCAAGGATATTGCTGACTTAATCTCATGTGCCATCAAGAATCCCATGCTTTCCTCATCTGTTATCAATGTGATATTTTGTATTCGTCAAGAAGAATGCGATTTTGTTGGGGGAACCAATTGGTGCCGCTGTCAGCTTTTCATGTGTATGACTCCATCATTTTGTGCAGTTTGATAGGTTTGGGAAATTTCTGCAGATTCTGAGTCAGAATGAGTCCTAGGAGAGGGGTGACATGATCTATATTCTTTATTTAAGAACCTGGATGCCTAATGACCAAGATCTACATCAGAAGTATGGTTTTTATGTTTTCCCTTTAAATATAGATCAAGCAAGGCTGCTAACTCATACATCTTCTCTGTCAAACATTTAATTTATTATAGTTTTCATTGAAAGCTTGAGACTAGAGGGACCTATTGGCTAGCAAAAGAGAATGAATGTCTTCTTATTTGTAACCGAGTTCTTATTCAACGAGAAGGAGACAACAAATTGGAGTTGAAAATAAATGATTTGAAAAGTCCCAGTTGTTCTTGGATGAGTGATGAGATGTGTGTACTCATTAAATAATTATTGCATTACATTTTCAAGGTGCATCTTACTTATAATTTGATAACTGTTTATCTCACTCGTAGTTTAGACAGTTCACTGGGAAAATAAGTTAAAGAGGAAAATTTGCATAGATAGTTGCTATCAGGGATTCTAAAACAGTGAAATTTTTAAAAAATTGTTATTGGGAAACCTGATATGTCAGATTTTCCTCTTTCTAATTAATATTATTTTGGGGGGAGAATTATTTGGTGGAATATTAGGACCTTACCCCTCCTCCTTTTGGTGGAAGTATTATACTTCTTATTTCATTGATTTGGGGAATTCCAAATGAGGACTGGGGATTAAGAGATGTACCTACAGTCACAGTTTGTGTCAAAGGTGGGACTTGAACTCAGATTTTCCTAACAATAAGGCTGGTTCTCTAATTCTACATTACACCACACTGCCTCTCAGATCCCTACAGGGCAGGGACACAATACAGTAAGAGAGTGTTGAATTCAAAATTAGTTACAAAGAGCCATATTTGGTTTGATGTAAAGATGAATTTCCTAAAATGCAGATCCATAGAAAAGCACAATGAACTGCCACAGGAAGCTTGTCCCTTGTTGTAGAAAAGGCTTTTCAGAATTGGGCTGGACTTAAAGACCTTTGAGGGACCTTCCAAATTTGAGAGGTGATGATTTCTTGAATTATTGTAATGGCAAATTTCTGTAATTAAGGGACTGAGCAAGAAAGATGTAGGGTCCAGAATTCCCCTCCTAAGGAAACTCTGGGCCCATCCCCTCCCCACCTCCAACAAAGGATTCACCTCTGACCAAAGAGTAAGCTAGTTGTGAGGTCCAGAGTTCCCCAACAAAGGTGCAAGCTCCATACTGAAGAAAGACTGGGAGCTCCATGATGATTATGTAAGAGGTTGAATAAGCCTATGAGTTACTTACATAGGGTTCTCTGGGGGCAGAATCCAGATGATTCATTGGATTGCTGATCCAGACCTTGCAATCTGACACAGTGGCCAGATTTTTCAGTGGATCCCCAGAAAGACCATAAAAAAGTCCCAGGGTTATTGTAGAAATCAAAGGGAGGAGGAGCTATAAAACATCCTGCATATATTGGTGTGAACTGGCTAATATTTTCATTTACTGCTTGGGAATGAAGCTTGATTCCAGGCCCAAGACCTGGGTGTCAATCCATTACAGATGATTAGATGTCCAGAGCACTAAGGCCATTTGCTGGTCAGTTTGAGTAAGCTCCCAGGTACATACAAGGTTATTTGCTAGGTACAGTATAATAGCTTTCACCTCTCCTTTGGAATGACTTTTCCTCAGTTATATAGTTTTCACCAATCATGACCTCACAATAGGGAAGAATTCTTTTCCCTAATGATTGTTAATTTTGCTCTTCAAATTTGGCAGTGTTTTTCTGCTCTGGATCATCCTGAATGCAAAGGGGGTAAACAGAGAATAATTCTCTAGTAAGACCTGTCCCAAATCCCAGAGTCCCTTACCATTTTGCTGGCTTCTCTAAAATGTGAAATGGAATGGAGCTTTACAGGCTGGCAAATATTTCTGAGGACCCACCTTAGGTTTTGGTTGCCCCTGTTTGTGTAAAATTAACCTTCTCTAAGCTCTACAGTGTTGTAACTTTCCACACAATAGGTTCACATCAAAGGTAACAGCACATCAGACGTGCCTTCAAGACTCATAATCCTGTGTAGTACAAATATTGTTTTGAGCATTTCACAAATAAGGAAAGTCTGGGAATGTGGAGCAGATAGAACAGTATTAAAAAGTAGGCTTAACTTCAACATATAGGAGATAGTACTGTAGGGAAAATTTTTTTAATGCTATTTTAATTAAATATATCTTTTTAATGTCAAAAAAGGGACAAATCCACAAATTCAAATCCTTCCTTCTACAGGAGGCTTTTCTCTTTTCCCCAACAAACACACAAATACTGCTAGTGCCTTCTCTCTGAGATTGATTTCTATTTTCACTTATCTGAGTCTTGTGGGTATGTAACTATATTTATAGTAGACTTGTATAAAATGCCTAGTAAAAGGGGACTACAGGTTCCTTGAAGGTAAAGACTATTAAACTTTTTTTTTCTTTTGTATCTCCAGATTTCACACATACAAAAAAATCATCTTTATGGGCCATTCTAGGAAAACCCAAGTAACACCTGGGAACTTGGGAATAGATTTTTTTTTCCTGGATGGAAGTAAGGGTTATTAAAAATTATAAAAGTATCTGTACCAATTAATTTGTTCTTGTTTACATGTTGTGACATGACACCTAGCATCTGGTAGCAAGTAGATGATTGATTAATAAATGCTTGTTTTTTTTTTTTTGTTTGTTTTTTTTTTTGTAATGGCAAAGAGCTAGAAACTACATGGATACTCTTCAATTGGTGAATGGCTGAACAAGTTGTATATGATTGTGATGGAATATCACTGTATAATAAGAAATGATGAACTCAATGATTTTAGAAAATCATGGATAGACTTGCATGAAATAATGAAGAGTAAAATGAGCAGAACCAAAAGAACATCTATATGGTAGCAGCAACATTATTTTAAGAACAACTTTAAATGAATAAGTCATTTTGACTATTATAAATACCCATATTAACTACAAAGGATGTATGAAAGAAGATGCTACCTGCATCTAGAGAAAGAACTAATAAATAAAAATATGGATAGAATGATTTTACATAATACACAGACAGACATATATACATTTGTGTCTAATAGAGGACATCTCTAGGATGGGCAGAGGGAAGGGGAAAAGATGGGGGGAAGAAATTTGCGTGATAATGTTAGTATATATTTAAAAGGAATAGCAAGTTCAAGAATAGATTTGCCTTTCCATATGCCATCATTTAAAAAAAATATATATACTATTTTATGGGAATACTTGTTTTATTCCATAAATTAAAAAGAAAATAAATAAAATTTTAAATTGATGATCAGTTTCAAATTCTCTTTCTCTTCCCACTTTTTTAAAAAAAAACAACAAATATTATTTCATTTGATCTTCGCAATAACCTTGGGAGGTAAGTGCAATTATTACCCCCATCTTAAAGTTGAAGAAACTGAGAACAGATAGAGGTTAAGGGACTTGCCTGGGGTCTACTGAAACTGGATTTTAATTCAGATCTTTCTGACTCCTGATCAAGCTTTTTATCCACTCTGACACCTTGACACCTCTTAAATGACTTTCAAAAAAACTTTGAGAAAGACTTCTATTACAGTAACTTAAATCAGTTCAATATTTACTAATGTACAAATTACTATGCTGGTCATTGAGAAAGAAACTAAATTTCTTTGCCTCCAGGAAAATGTAAAGTTGAGTTAGATATATGTTCAAATTGCTGTAAGTTAGAGAATGATTAAGTTCTCAGCAAAGATCCAGTGTGTTATCAGGAAGAGCATCAAAGACAGTATCATTATCATCATCAGGAAAGACATGGAAGATATGACACCTAAGAAGTACTTTGAAGGAGGGAAAACAATTTCCCTGTTTCATCTAGAAATACTTCCATTTTTTACTTGTCAGAGAGAAAATTGTTATTCAAATACTGACTGTAATATTATAATGTCAATCATGAAAAATAGGCAAATGGTGGTGATATAGTAGATAAACAACTGGCCTAAGAGTCAGAAAGATTGGTGTTAAAGTCTCACCTTTGACATAAATATGTAATCTGAACAGTCATTTAACTTCTTATGATCTTCCCCCCCCAAAAAAAAACCTCTAGAATTCTAAGTTGTTGAAAACATACTGACCTCAACTGGCAAAACTCCTCAAGGATGCTCCGTACACTGATGAAATCATAAGAAGTCCAGTCAAATAAAAATAATTAAATATTAGCTAGAGATGAAATAAGAATGCAAATGAAATATAGACAGTAAAATCTGAAAAAAACCTAAAGGTATTGAAAACATACACAGCAAAAAATGTCAAAAGTGCTATCTAATAATGAACCAAATGGCAAAAATCATGCCAATATCTCAAATTGTTAGGAGAAGGATATGGGCATATTTAGAATAGAATTTCAAAAACTTATTTTTAAAAATTCATGGCACAAATATTATTAATAGACCAATTTTATCAAAAACAATAGCTCAAAATAGTATCTGCTACATGCAAAAAGTATCTGCTCTAGGCAAGGCATAAACAATAACTAATTTTAACTAATTGAAGTTCTGGGTTAATCATCTATGCTCTGTTGTACACTGATGTATATTTTTTGTTGTTTTGAGATTTAAATATAGGTGTTAGGTCTATTGCAGGTGATTTTGCAAGGCACTGAAAAATTCTAAGCTCTGGGTAAGAATGTCATGCCTCTTGTAAAGTGGATAAGAGGGTTCTGGAACCAAATACAGTTCTTGAATTTGTAGTTTTTTATTTGTTTCCTCAGGTAAGAAAATGTTACATGGTGGGGTTTGAGACAGCATAAAAAAAATTGTCAATCATTAGTTTTTCAGTCATGTCCAACTGTTCATGATCCTATTTGAGGTTTTTTTGACAAAGATACTGGAGTGGTTGGCTATTTCCTTCTCCAGTTCACTTTACAGATGAGGAAACTGAGGCAAATAAGTTTAAGTGACTCATCCTGGGTCACACTCAGACATATTTGAACTCAGGAGAAGATAGGTTTATCTGCCTTCAGTTGCCTTAATATTAAAAGGAAAAACCTTTCAAAAGGTTGAGGAGAAGGACACACTGAGTGATGGGAGTGGAACAGTGTGGTAAAGCACTTCAGCAGTCCCCTTCTTTAAACCCATGTATCCAGGGAAACTAAAGAGATGAAAATTTATTATAACTTCTCCCTCAGGAGGCTGAAGTTATGAAAAGAAAGTAAATACATTGTGGAGAAGGTACAGCCATTGAAGAGCCTTATTGTCTCCCCATGTGTTCAGCTGTATATAGTTAACACCTGTTTCTAAACCATGTTATTTCATGGTTAAAGCCTAATCTGTTTGATCTAATCTTATTTTTTTCTAAACACCTGTGGTTGATCCTGATCTTGTGAGCCTTTTAAAAAATGATATGAGGATTGTGGAACAATTTAGGAAGCACTACAAGCAAAAGTGATCTTTCCTAGCATAGATTTGAATCCCTTGTCGATCAAGTTTCTCTCTAACTGCAGGCATCATTGAGAGTCTTTTCATATATTTCATAACTGCATTCCAAAAGAAGACTTTAGGTTCTAACTTGGACTTCTAATTCTGCCCCCTTAAGGCCATGAGCCTAACCTTGTTCATAATAGCACTAGGATGCTTAGCTCCATAGCAACACGTAGTGTTATTCTTGAATGCCCTTCTGTTGGATTATCTTGTCACCTTCTTTATATTGATTTTAAAGTATTTATCTTTACTTTTTTGAAATAACACTCTTCCTACACATCCATCATCCTTCCTCATGAGGTTTTAGAAATGAGTTTATATTCTAAACAGTGTGACCATTGGCAGCCAACATTCTCGTTTTGGCAAATAAACCAGCTATCTGCTGACTAAAGCATATGTTTAGTTCCTTTAGTTTCCTTGTTATGGAAATTCACTTTCATTGGTTAAAAGTCTTGATGAAATTATTATACTTGGTGTTGATGGTTTTTTATTTTCAATAATGATTAATAATCCTGGATTAAATTACTCTAATTTTTTGTCCTTAGTAACTAATGTCAGTGTATAAGCTGAATTATTTTTATGGTAATCTTTGCCTCCCAAAGAGCACCTACGAGTCATTTTCTCATTTAACATAATTGTTTTTCTTCTGGTTTCATTTCTGCAGAAAGAGTGTCAAGATTGATTTGATAGGAAGGTAGATAAGTGGTAGAGTAAGCACTGTCCAAGATTATTTTGGACTACACAGACACCAAGTAATTGGAAATGTTAGAGTTAGGAAGACAAGTTCAAATCTTGATTCAGAACCTAACTCAATCTGTGATCTTGGGCAAATCATTTCACCTCTTAACTTTAGCTTCCTCACCTGTAGAAAGGCCATGATGATCTCTCCTATATCATGGGGTTGTCATGAGGGTAAACTCTTAAAATACATGTAAAGTGCTTTGCAAATCTTAGAGCATTATATAAATGACAGTTATTGTTATTCAACTTTTTCATGAATTTTTCCATTTTAGGTCACTCAAAAAGTAAGTCACTTGCAAAGTATAAATATTTAAAGTAAATTTTTCTGATAGTCAAAAAACTGTGTGATTCTTAGCACCTTCTATTTGTCCCCACTTTGTAGTAACAAATAAATTCCTAGCAAATATGTTCACAGTTTACTCTCAGACCTAATTCTGATCTCAACCTTCATAACAAAAGGCATCAAATGTACAGGCATCACATTTATCAATGTAAGAGAATGGAAGTGGCTCTTTTAGTTCATAAGCTTTTTGTATGCATCATGCACTCTTTTGGAAGTCTGATAGATATGAACTCATCAGAATAATATTTTAAATGCATAAAATCAAAAGGAAAGCAATTATGCTGAAATAAAAATACATTTTTTTTTATCCAAGTTTACCCCAAGCCAGAGTTGTGCTAATTAATGTTTAATGACTGGCCTTTCCAGGCTAAGGAAAAGTACACATGAAACCTTTAATGTTAATTTTCATTCTTAACATTTTCTCCACAAATGTCTTATGTCCAGAGTCCAGACAATCAACAATAATCAAGCCCTAATTTGTAGCATTTGCCAATTTCTGAAGTGTAAATGCTCATGCTGAAAATTTAACAACTAAGTCTTATGGAACTTTCTAGCATGCCTCTTCTTAAATCTATTCATAGACCCCTTGAGAATCTATCAATCTTAAAGTAAAAACCTGTGCTGTAAGTATAGGTCAAGTATATTTATCTAATTTATATAAAACACTCATAGCATCAATCACTCAAAAACACACAAACATTCATATGAAACAATATATTTACTGAAGAACCAAAAGACCCATCCAAAAGTTCCAGAGAGTTATAAAGAACAATTTATTATTGATTCTGTCATTATTGAACAATCTATCCCAAAGCACCGTGCCATTTACATTGCCTTTGTTGATTTTTGCAAAGCCTTTGACTTAGCTCTACACTTGTGGCTTATTCATGTCTTCCAAATTTGCAAAATAGACACAAGTAGGTATAATAAGAACTCTAGAATATTTTATGTTAATGTGGAAAGCAATTCTTTGTAAGAAATCACTAACAGTAATATCAAGAACAATTAATATAAAATGTCACAAACCGTTTGTTGTTTTACTTAATTAGCATTAGCTTTCCTAAACAGGACAAATTATGGCTTTCAAATTAAAGGTGTATATGGACAACATCAAGATATATGGCTACATCAAAAACATATTAAATATGGGATCTTTTGTATGGAATAAAAACCTGGAATCTTTCCATAGTGACACAAAATAGCATTTTGCTTCAATGAGTATAATTAAAGTATGCTAACGAAAAACAGAAAAATAGACTTCAGATTTAACAAAATTCAAATTGAAACAAGTCAATGAAAGTAACACCTTTGTTTTTTACAGGAAACTATGAAGCTATCAAAGAGAAAACTATAGTTATATATATCAAGGGATTTATTGGCATTCTGAAATCAAAGTTTAGTGAGTAGAACCTATTTAAAATAATTAATACTTACACAACACTAGTCTAAAGATATACTTTGGGAACTATAAAATGACCATAATAGATTAAGAAAGTATCCTAACAAACCCCCATAAAATATTAATGAAACATTTTGTGGTCTTAGAGGCAATGACAGGTTAAAACCCAATAGAAATATTTTTGGAACAAGTGGACATTTGGCCAAACACTAGCAATAATAAAGATTGATGACAGGTACACAGCATTGGATTTGCTTCCTTTTCTCAAAAGTGGCCTACCTCTCAATAGAGCCTATAAAACAGATAAGATTCAAAAATGGAATCAAAAAAGCCCTCCATGGGGGACATCCACATGAACAAAGCAACATAGTGATAAAGAAGCTTCCAAAAATTCCTGAATTATGTGGATTTGATTGGGGAAAGGGGAATTTGTGATGCAGAATTAATGCACTAGGTCATTACCTGCAGAAATAACATAATCGTTATGTTAAAGAACCTAGAATTAGTGATCAATAGTGATTAGACAAAGAAGAAAAAACTGCAACACAACTATGAGCTGCAAAAATGGAGAAAAATACCTAGGAAGACATTGCCTGGTAGATCAATTACACATCAAAAGCCTGCTAAATTTAATAGAGAAATAGATTTAAAATATTCACTTTTCAAATTCAGGTTTCCAAATATCTTAAGTGACTAACTTACCAGAACAAGGAAGTCAATTGTTTCCATTGGCTAAGGTAAATACATTAGTTGGAGCTTGTGAAATATAGTTAATGAGCATAGACACACAAAGTATATGGAACCTAGGGTATCATCTTCCGGGGAATCTGTTTTGTGAGAGAAACTGTGAGGGTTGTCCCCTCTGAGGTACTTCACAACCAAAGGACCTGTTCCCTATTGTAGACCAATATTCTTAAACTAAAACTCTTAGGCCTCAACCAATAAGTTTTCTGTCAACAGTCAGCCAGAAGTTAGACGTATCTCTGGGCAAAGATTTTTTTTTAAACTAGAAGAACATATTTATAAAATTTGTAGTACAATAGAACACTTAGAAAAATGATTTGATAATGTTTTAGAAACTCCAAAGATGCTTTACATAGATTAGCAATTTTGATCATCAGAGCAGTGAATTAAGTACTCTCAGTATTATGCTCTTCATCTCACACATAAGAAAACAGGAGTTTAGTGAGGTTAAGTGACTTTTCAATGGTTATACTACTAATATGTCTACTACAAATAACATGCCCCACTACTACTAATATGTTTTGGGGGCATAGCAACACATTCTTGATTTCAAATTTAATGCTCAACCCACACTGCACAATGTCTCTACTATTACCTTTAATCTATATCATGGTTACCAAAGCATAATTTATGTAGAATGTGTATTCAAAGATATCTTTGCTGCTGGAAGTAAGTTGTTAAGTAGGCAGAATCTGCCTATTACATTGGTGTGCCTGAGCTGTTCTTTTCCCAAAGGAAATGAGAGATGGGGAAAGAAAATGAAACATAAGAGTTAGGGGGAAAATTTATTTGTTTAGCTCTCCTACCTGTGTTGTCAGCTTCCCCCCCCCCCAAATTATAATTTATTTCTATGGATTCTAACCCAAGATAATGAGAAATGCAGAAACAAATTCCACCATTTCTTTCTCTTAGTCATGGGCTCATTTGATGGGATTGTTGAAATTAAAGTCACATAGCCCTCACAACATGGTCCCCTTCTTCCTCAACTCAGACTTGTTATTCTGCTTCAGAAAAGATAAGATGTTTCTATCTCTATGGTGTCAGTAGTAACCTTATAAGCTTTCATAACTCTGAAAAAAAAAGGATTCTGAGAAAAACTGACACTTTTTTCCTTCACTCATGGAAAGTACTGTACAAAGAATAATGGTAGCTTGTTTTAAATCAAAGATGTCTTCTGGTTACTTAATTGGAAATGTGACTTCTTATAAGAAGGTACATTTTATTTTTATGTACTTCTCTATTCAACAATCTAGAAAGATAATCTGATCATACCAGATAATGTCATTATTCTCTCAGTAGTTGTTGTGGACCCTAAATATACTGAATAATGTGATAATTCTTCTTGTCTAAAAAAGCACCCAAATCTAGAGAAGATGTGTTTTTAATTGAAACACAATATAATTTTTTGTAGTGCACATTTGATGTGAAAATGAAATGAAGCTATCCTCTGCTTCAACTTTATTTCACAGACACTCAGAGATGGAAGGGATTTGAGGCAAGTCTTTTCTAACTTTCACCTGATCACAAATCCTCTCTAGAACATCATAATGGTTTGCTAAAAATCAATTCATTACTTAAGGAACTAGTTCATTTTATGTTGAGATAACTCTTTTTGTTTGGAGTTTCTAACAACCACTACAATCACAATAATCATAATCACAACTAGCCACCATTATCTACTACCTACCATTTATTTGAAGTATTATGTCATGATCCCTATGCTAAGTACTGAGGATGCATAAAAAAAGCATGATCCCTGCCTCAAGAAGTTCATGAAAATAATTATGCATATAACATACAAAAAAGACACTCACAAGTACGTTTGTGTGTATGTGAATATAACATATATTTATATATTAAAAAAAACTGGAGGGAATCTCAGAGAGAGGATACTCTCTTAGAGTGAGAGAATTAGGAACAGATCACTTGAATAACAATAACAATAAAAAACAATAAAAAATAACAATAAAAAAGCAGCAGTAACAGCATTAGCAATAGAAAAATTTCCTGAAGAAAATAGTTTTGATTACTCTTTTCTGATTCTTATATCAAATATATGTTTCCATTCAAGCAGGGCTAAAAGATATGGTTTGTTTTATAATTAATTATATTATAATATCTCAACAACAATTTTGTCCTTCTGCCAAATGCATATCACAAGCACTCTAAACTTAAACAGTTATTCAAGGTTGATAGTTCTCAAAATGACACAAATCTGTCCTCCATGTCCAGGCTGAGGCCTTTTCATCTGAGCTAGGATCATTCTTAGATGGCAGACATACTGACTTGTCATAAAAAACCTACAAAAAAAGTCTTTCCAACTTGAAAAAGCTGCCAGGATTGTGCTCCATTTTTAAGCATTTTTAAGTCATTTTTAAGAAACGGGCATTTCTGTAAGGTATTAAAGCAATAGAATAGGACTTTAATGAAGGGATGTTTCTACACTGTTAAAATATCCAATTGTTTTAATTACAAAGAACAAGTCAAATCATTGAAAAATACTTAAAAATGGTTGTCAGTTGGGATGTAATGTGACATTGTAGATAATGATGAACCGGGGAGTCAGTAAAACTTGAGTTTGAATGTTGTTCCAGACACACACTAGCTGTGTGACCCTGAACAAATCACTTAATCTCTCTAAAAATCAGTTTTCTTACCTGTACAATGAAAATAAAAATAGTACATCATCTCCTAGGGTCAAAAGACAATAGTGAAGCTCAAAAGTACTGCATAAGTGTGAGCTACTTTTTCTTATTATTTTATAAAAGATGAGATCATAGATGAATTGAAGTATTATTACTATTTTAGTGTCCCTGTATAGACAGCTATACGATTTTATCCTCAATCACTCTGTTTTTGATTCAGTTCTTGATTTGTATTTGTATCTTTCTAAATTTTTATATATTTAAGGAAAAAATGGGGAGAGATATGAACAATTGTGTTTAGAAAAAAGTATAGAAATATGACCTTTTAACTTATGAACTACTTCTGTGATGAAATAGAAAGATAGGTTTGCTGTTAATCCTACTTAACAAGATGATACCTCATTAAATACATCCCAGTTTTATTCCTTAGTTTTGTTTTATGCTTAATAGTATATTTAACTCTGTTTTGCAGATTCAATCTATTGTTTCTAAAAGAGGGGGATTATAGAGCATGAAAATATGTTTGTTTCCTTCACAATATGCAGCATAATCACTATATTAATAAAAATCATTAGGGAATTATTAAAAATAAAACTGTTTCTTCTTTAAAAGCTCATTTCTGACATTTAAAAAACTTCCATTTGGTATATTTTTTGGTGTAAAGAAATGATCATTAGTAAAAACCATTCCTAAAGACACATTTTAAAAATAAAGTGAACAATATGGGAAAGATGTTAGATCCTCTTCAGAAATTCAGATGCTTTTTGTGAGAAGGGAAGATGGGAGGAAAATGATATCTGAGCTTCTTAAAATTAAATGAAATTTCTACTTGGCCACGTCTTAATAAACAGAAGGCAGCCAAGCCACATTTCTTTTATCTGTGCAAAATGAGTGGCATTTCAATCAATAAACCCAACAGCAAAGAGCAAGCCGTTGTACGCATACAGCTGCAAATGTCAAATATAGTAAGTACTCAAGAATACATTGGCAGAGACTAGTTTTGTGTAAATGTTTTTTAGTGAAAAGCAAATTCTCATGGTAATTGATGGTGACCATGGAGATCATGTTCTAAATTAACATTGTATGATTATTGATTTGGAGGTAAGAAATGCTTTTATTCTAAAAGCTCATTACCTAGCAACCATGGAGGCAAAACCATCCAATCAAAACTGGTTTCTTTGATGGAACTATGGAGGTCAAACTGCATGTACTTTTTATTTTTTTCCATATTCAAAAATAGATGCTGTGTATCATGAAGCATGTCTGGTCACTTACTTTTCCAATCTGTCAAAAGCCAAGAATTCCTTAAAAAGAAGAAAGCTTAGAGATGTTCTAGAGTTAATAGGAAAACATATAAAAATTATATGTCCAAGTTTAAGTAATTCTTATCATTTCTTCAGTCTTTTTGATCTTCTTTCTCATTTTTTCATCAATCATTGTTCTGCATGAATCATCTAACTCCCCAAACACTACCATGCCTACAGAACTAAAATAAACACTAACATAACTTTTTTTTGGCTGTCATTTCCAGAAACAATTCACTAAAATGTCCCACAAACATAAACAATCACAATGTCGCTGATAACCAGAAAGATAAAAATCACAGTTCTTCTTGGTTGGATATTCCTATTCATGGATGAATAGATTTGAGTTGAGGGACCTGAATGGGGCAGCTGGACTCAGTGGATAGATGCTAGTTTCAGGAAAATCTGAGTTCAAATCCAGTTGTAGATACTTAGTAGCCATGTGACCCTAGGAAACTCATTTAACCTCTTGAAAAGGAAATTGCAAACTACTCCAGCAAATTTGACATGAAAACCCCATGGATAGTACTGGCAAACTATGGCCTACGGTTCATTAAAAAGTTGGACAGTACTGTATAACAACAACAACCTGAATTGGAAGTGCTTAGTTGACAGTTAAGCATACATTCAAAGACAGTTTTCTCAGGAAGGGCAAGGACAGTTTTAATAAGATGAGCTGAGATCTGAGAATTAGAACCTGGTATAGTTTATGCATTTTCTCTTTATATCTATATCTGTCCTGGATTTCTCCTCCCATTCCCACCTCAAGCTAACAGTGGAGATAATGAGTTGCCCCTAAGGAGTGCATGAAGTTCAAAGTTAGCTTAATGGGTTTCCTTGGGAAATAAGATTTTTAAAATCAGTTAGAAAGGCACATCACAAATAAACACTGGTCTGAAAGCTTCCTTGCTGTTTTCTTGAATGATGTAGATGAAATATAAAAAACAAAATGACATACACAAATAGCTAGGGAGGTTCAACATAAAATGAAAAATAAAGCCTTTCGTGGGAATGAATTAAATAATTTCCATGGTCCCTTCGAACTCTAACTCTATGAATCTTGTAGTAGATAAAGCAAAATTCTAAGTATAATCCTATTTTTATATATACTTAATAAGAAAAGGCACAACTACAAATACAGTGTAAGTATTGTATCAATGTAAGGTTTATTGGCTTTGCCACATCTTTTCTCTCTGATTTTTCCAGACACTATTTTCTCTTATTTCTCTTTCTACCCATCTGATCACTCCTTCTCACTTTCCTTTACCAGATTGTCATCTATATCTTGCCCTTTAATTGTGTTTCTAGTGCTCTATTCTGAACTCTTTTTTCCTTTCTATATTTTCTTGGTGATTTTATCAGTTTCCTTAGTCCTAGATTCTCTCCTACACACAATTCTTATACTACAAACTGACTATACACATACAATTGAACGTCCTATAAGCATCTCAAATTCAGTATGTCAAAAACAGATTTCATTACCTTTTCCCCTACCATCAATCTGCCCCTCTTTCAAATTCATTTGTTTCTGAAATAGGACCTCCTTCTGCAAAAATATTAATAGCAACTATTTTTTCAGTGATAAAAAGGCTGTAATCTAAGAGGGGGTCACTATCATTTGGGGGAAAAGCTAAAAAATATGGCTTATGAATATAATGGAAAACTACTAAGTTATATGAAATGATAAAAAGGATGATTTCAAAGAACACTGGGAAGCCATGTAAACTACATGTATAGTGAAGTGAGCAAAATAAGGGGAACAATTTATACCTTAACAATAACATTATAAAAATGAGCAAATTTGAAAATTTTCAGCTCTCCAACCAACACAATGACCAGGCATGGTTTCATAGACCAATGAGGAAGCTTTCTTCCCACATTCTCACATAGTTGGGATGTACTTAAGAGGAAGAATAAAGCAAATTTTGAGTCATAGACAATTCAGTAATTTCTTTTATTTAACTATATGTATTACCAGGTTTTCTTTTTCTTTTACCAATGATGGGGCAGGAGGAAGGATTAAGAAGAGGTAAAACAAGTTTTTGTTTATTGGGGAAAAAAATTAAATAAAAATTTAAAAATCCCTTTCTCTGGCAAGAAGTCATTACAATTCCTCAGATACCCATCACAATCCTTCAGATACCCAGAATTCCTCAGGAGCACAAAAAGGAAAGAGAAATAGGAGATGTTAAATTTTGACAACTCCTGCTGCTGTTATTGTTGCTGTCACTACCACAGATAACCAGGGGGCTAAACTATGTGGAAGACACATAGTACTGTGGTAGAAAAGACTGTAGCTATTGTTGTCTACTGGAAATGACAATGGTGATACTTTCTTTCCTTTTTCCCTTCCATGGAAAATGTGTATCTCTTGTAAAGTTATCTCAGCTTTTTAAAAAGCTTATAGTTTGCTGTCTACTGAGTCATATGTAAGTATTAATATAATTACTATGGGCAACCCAAAGCATTGTTGCGCTCTCTCTCTCTTTCATATATGTATATATATATATACATATATATATATGTAGATAGATAGATAGATATAGATATCTATCTATGTCTGTCTACCTATGGGTAGACATAGATATAGATAGATATATACTTTCTGACTTTCTTTGCTATCTCCTACCGAGGATCTCATCATTCCCATTTAGAAAGTTAAGTCCTCAAGAGTGGAGTTTTTTCTTTCTTTGTGTTTGTGTCTCTAATATCTAACACAGTACCTGGCACAAAATGAGTCCTTGTAGATTAATTGATTGTGGAGAGTATTGGAACTTGGTAAAAAAGAAAGCTGGAGTTTCTTCCCTCAAAGGCAATTTCTTCAAGCATATCTCCATCCTGTGGTACTATTTCCCAGTTAGGTTCTAAGGAATCTATGACTCCTGCCTCTAGAAGTGGAGTAAAGGTATTAACTAAACAAATTTTTGGCCACTAGGTACCTGAAGGGAGGAGTTATCAAAGAATGACTCCTTCTAGAGTAGGAAAAAAATCCCCAGGGGAGAGTAAGTAAAGTTTTCTGCAAAACAAACAATTCTGACACTACCAACCCCCTCCACAGGTGCACACACACACACACACACACACACACACACACACACACACACACAAATGGTTATAGGACCTCATAAATGCCAGTTGATTGTATAACTTCTTTGGAGAATGCCTTGAAAGAGACAACCCTCTGCTACATAGAGAAGCAATAATCTTAGCAAGAAGAATTTACTCATTCATTTCTACAATTGCATGATCTAGATGTCAAGTAATATAATAGGGCCATCTTCCTATACATGTCCACCATTCAAAAGTTTCCAGTATTCAAAATTTCCTTATATCTTTCTTCCCAAGTGTCTCTACAAGGATTCCTTGTGGCAAGGATTCAGTCACACTCGTATTCTCTAAGCAAATAGTTTCATCTCCCTCCATTTACAAAGCATATAAGCACAGGAGTGTTTTTAAATAAACTGGTCTAAAAGTCAGTCATTTAGCCAATAATCATTTATGAGGAAGCTACTATTAGTCAGGCACTGTGCTAAGTACTGGAAATACAAGTAGAGAAAAGCAAAAGCCTCTGGCTGTAGGAGGGGTGTTACAAATGAAAGTTCCCTGAAGATTCTTTTAGATATCCCAACCCATTATTTCAGCATCCATATGTTCAAATGGTAGAACATTCTATGTTGAGGGAGAAACTTTGAGGGTGAAAGAACTCAGCACACAGGTAGCAAAACTGGGTAGCTCCAAAATGATCTTCCTGCTTATTCTGAAGTTGAAACTGAGTGTATTGTTCAGAACTTCCATACTGATACAGTCACTTTGGTTTCTATTTTGAATCTGAAGCTGACTGTAAACTCTGCTAGCCTTAATGGGACCTGGCAGCACTCAGACTCGAAAACTGAAGTAAAATGATCTGTTTCTCTTAGTTTTAATAATGGTTTTCTACTTCTCTGTTCTCAGAAGCAGAAAAAGGGTGGTAGAAGAATAAATGACCCACCTCCAGGGAGAGTGTCAATGTTTGGGGAGAAAAAATATATTCTTTTAAAAATCTATTCATTTCTGATATATGTGTATATATAAACTTGGTTATGTGTGAAGCAGGGAATTTATGAGTTGCTCATCTTCTTTGCATAGTCGGAGAGGGAGAGGATTTTTACCCATTGGTAGAATAATAAGATTTATTTGAACAGCTTGCTTAAGTGGATCTATAGAGTATGCTGGAGGGGAGAGGGGTAACTCTAGTATTCTTATCAGACTTTCCTGCTTTCAGTAAATGTGGGCTATTTGGGTGATTTTTCTATGTATATGTCTTTTAGAGTTCCTTTGTTTTGTGATATGTTCTCCTCATGGGAGGTTGGCAGTGTAAGTAGTTGACAAAAAAGCTAATAAATCTGAGGTTAATAGGGCTCCAGACAGCAAGGCAAAAAGAAGAGAAAGGATCGCCAGCCCCAGAATGCTGCAGAACTAGCAACTGTCAACAAAGCAGCTGAAAAATGCAAAGGACAAAACAAAGCTAGGAAAAGTTCCAGATCATTTTTCAATTCGATGAAGCAATTTCTCACATCAGCATATACCTGTCCCCTGGGGTCTAAAGTTGGCAGAGATAAGAGTTGGGGAAATGCAACATGAGAACAAGGTCGGATTTGAGTTCAGCTTAAATTTGGAAGCAGTTAAGGTTGTGGAATACCAGTAATCATCACTGAGTAGACAAAAAGTAGAGAAAGAAAAGAAAAAGGATGCTGGAGAACTGCTAAGAATGGAGGTACTTTTACATTTGAAAAGGAGCTGGTGAGAGGATCAGAAGATACAGATATATATTAAGTCTTAAATATATATATATATGTATATATATATATATATATATATATATATATATATACATATATATATATATATGACAGGGCACTGTTGGGAAAAGACTTCCTATCCCAAAATGGCCCTGAAATGGAGGCAGAAAAGAGAGGAATTAAGATTTCAGGAAGAGAACAGGTTTTTCTAACAAAAAAGAAACCTCAAGGATGTGTGGGAAACTATAGTACCTATTCAGGATAGGGAGATGTTTGGTCTAAGTGATCAGACTTTTGACTAAGCAATAAAGAGCGACTGAGCCAAAGATATATTAATTAGATCTGGGGAAATCTGGCTGTGCCTCAGTAGACATGGATGCTAGTGGACCAATGGCTTGCTTTACATCTCCATGAGGATGTCTCCTTGGTATGTGAAACTGAACATATTCCAAGTGTGAGATATGGTTCTTTGTGTTTCCATAAAAAAAGCTCTAGTCTCTCCTTTCTCTGAGCTATCTTTCACAAACAACCTGGAATTCCCATAATTATTTCCTCTAACTTCCCTGGTTTTAAAACTCCTTGCTAGATGCTACTTCCCTGATATTTTTTTTTTTTTTTTCTGTTAGAATGTAAACTTCCTGAAGGCAAGAATAGATTAGCTTGCTTATAGCTCCAGTGCTTAGTAGAGTGCTAAATCCATAAATGCTTAATAAATGCCTTCTCAATAATTCATTCATAACTGATGTAATATTGATACTAATAGACTGCATCTGATCATTTAATTCATTTACTTAAAAAAAAACACTAAAAAATCTATAGGTGCATGAAACTCCTTAGCCTGGCACCAGGCTTCATAATCTGGCACCAGCCTACTTTTTCAGCATTATCTTTATTGCTCCCTCTTCTCACACTATAATTGTGTGATCTGTACTTTCTCCCCTTAGTATACTCACATAAGCTTTCCCTTTTGCTTGGTATACATGCCTTCCTAATTCTGCTTATTATGCCTCAGCTTGGACTATTGCAATAGTCTCCTAATAGTTTTTTTTCCCCTATATTCAGTTTTTCCTCCATCTTTCATGCAATTATCAATTTAATATTCTTAAAGCACATGCCTTACTATGTCACTGCCCCGCTCAAGAATCCTCAATGATTTCACCATTGCTTCTAAGATAAAAAGTGACTTCCTCTGTTGGGATTTAAAATCTTTTACAAGCTGGCTTCTAGCTATCTCCCCAAATCTATTTCATAGTACTTACCTCCATGATTGTTATGAAAATCAAATGAAATAATATTTGTGAAATTATTTGCAAACTTTAAAGTACTACATAAATACTAACTTAATTATAATAGTCAAAAAACAAGCATTTATTAAGGGCTTACTATTGTCCAAGGTATGGGAAAACAGAAACAATTTCTACCATCAAGAAGTTAATTCTGATATGTAAATGGTTATATACATATAGAATAAATACAGATTGAAATATAATCTGAGAGTAAGAAAGCATCAACAATTGAAATGACTAGGAAAAAATCTGTAGAAGGAAGGATTTGAGTTGAATCTGGAATCTTGAAGGAAATAGTGAAAACCAAGTGAAGGGGTAGAACATTCTGAGCATGAGGGCAAAGACACAGAAATGAGAAATGGAATGTTCTTTTGAAGAATTACAGGTAGGACAGGGTTGCAAGGTTATAGAGTGTGTATGGAAGAAAGTAAAGTATACTAAGACTAGCAAGGCAGAATGGTATTGGGTTACTATGAATGTTAAATGTTTAACAGAATAGCTTATATTCTGGAGGTAATTCTTGGAGGTAATAAAGAGCAGCTGAAGATCATTTAGTATGAAGGGGTGACATAGTTAGACTTAATATTTAGAAAGACTACCTTGGCAACTAACTAACTGGAAGATGGCTTAAAATGAGCAGATTCTTGAAACAGAAATACCAACGAGTAGGCTATTACTATTATCTAGGCAATGGGTTGTGGCTATGAGAGTGGAGAAAAGGGATCACATATGACAGATATATGACAAGATTTAGTAATGGTTTGGATATGTGAAGTGAGGGGAGGAAACAAGGATGTGAGCTTGGACGATTTGGGGAATGGTGGTGCCTTGGACAATAATAAGAAATAGGGGAAGGTTTTTTCATGAATGAATCTGTATTTTAATTTTTTTTAATTAAATTTTTTAATTAAAGCTTTTTATTTTCAAAATATATACATGAATAATTTTTGACATTCACCCCTACAAAACCCTATGGTCTAATTTTTCCCCTCCCTTCCCCCATTCCCTCCCCTAATTGGCAAGTGATACAATATCTGTTGAACATATGCAATTCTATTCATCTTTCCACAAATATCATGCTGAAAAATCAGATCAACAGCAGGATGATTTCAGAGATGCCTGGAAAGATTTACATGAACTGATGCTAAGTAAAGTGAGTAGAACCAGGAGATCATTGCATACAGCAACAAGAAGATTATATGATGATCAATTCTGATGGACATGGCCCTTTTCAACAATGATTCAGTACCTTCTGAATCCAATTCTTCCTGTGCAACAAAAAATTCGGTTCTACACATATATATTGTATCTAAATTATACTGTAATATATTTAACATATATAAGACTGCTTGCCATCTGGGGGAGGGGGTTGGGGGAGGAAGGGAAAAAATCTGAATAGAAGTAAGTGCAAGGGATAATGTTGTAAAAAATTACCCATGCATATGTACTGTCAAAAAATGTTATAATTATAAAAATAAAATAAAAAATTAAAAAAAAAAAAACAAAACAAACAAACAAAAAAAAAACAATGATTCAGGTCTGTTCCAATGATCTTGTGATGATGAGAGCCATCTATACACAGAGATAGGACTGTGGGAACTGAGTGTGGATTACAACATAGCATTTCACTCTTTTTGTAGAGGTTTGCTTGAATTTTATTTTCTTTCTCATTTTTTCGATCTGATTTTTCTTGTGCAGCAAGATAATTGTATAAATATATGTGCTTATATTTGGATTTAACATATTTTTACTATGTTTAACATATATTGGATTACATACCATCTAGGGGAGGGAGTAGGGGAGAAGGGGGAAAAATTGGAATACAAGGTTTTTCAAGGGTCAATATTGAAAAAAAATTATCCTTGTATATGTTTTAAAAATAAAAACTTTCAATAAATTTTTTAATATAATAAAAAATGAGAAAGAAAACAAAATGCAAGCAAACAATAACAAAAAGAGTAAAAATACTGTGTGATTAGGAAAAGGTTTTGAAGGGAAAAATAATGAATTCAACTTCAGGCATACTTATGGACCATAGAGTTTCAGATGTCCAAAAGGCAGTTAATGATTCATTATTGCAGCTCAGAAAATGGACTAGAACTGGATATATAGATCTAGGGATTTCAGAGACGGTAACTATCCATGTCAAATGATACAAAAAATTAAGGAAAGATCAAAATTGAGAAATGCCATTAGATTTGGCAATTGAAAGATCATTGATAGATAACTTCCTTTGGGGAAATTAGTTGTGTTTGAATGATGATTGATTGGATTATAGTGGGTTTTCTCAGAAGCAAATGTGGAGATAAATGGAGATGTAGTTGGCTTTCTGAAGACATTTAGCAGCAAAGAGTAGAGAATTTATAGGAGGCATAGTAGGATCAAAAAGTCTATTTATTTGATGGTCCAAACTATTTCTTTTTCTCTAGGTCTCAACACACTCTCCTTATTTCTACCTCTTTCAATCCCTTGCTTCCTTCAGAGTTGATTCAAGTACAACCTGACATATAAGGCTTTTCTGACTCTAGTTGCTAGTCTTTTCCCCATCCTGATATTGTCTTATAATAATTTCTATTCATTTAGACAAGAGTATGTTGTTTCCTCCTAGTAGAGTTTAAGCCCTGTGAATATTTATTTTCCCAGAACCCAGAATAGTATCCAGCATACAATCAGCACTTAATAAATACTTATTGATCACACTTCAAATCCTTTGCTCCCTTCAAAGTTCAGCTCATGTCACCTCCTTCCTTTCAGAGGCTTTTTCTGATATGTCCAGTTGTTAATGTACTTCCTGAAGTTACTTTTCATTTATTCTGCATTTGTAACTTGTAGGTATGTATCTGTATATTTAGAGATGTTTACTGGTTCTTTTCTCTTCATTCCTCATTGTTTTTTATTAGACAATTCAGAGAATAGCATGATTTCAGTGATGTAGATTATTCCACTGCCTTCCCTCACTAGTGACAGCAACTGTCTTATTAGTGCCACATCAGTTCTTCGTCTAAAACTCTATAAGATTGATATCTGGATGACTTGGCAACCCACTAAAGAAAGATACAACCTGCTGCTCCTCAGAGCCGCCACAGTGCTGTGGAGTCACATGCTGCCCACCCTTCTCTGTTGGCATTTATTCTCCTCCCATGGATTGATTCTGCCATCCACATGTAGCATCATCTCTCTTGAAGAACAGTTCCCTTTCTCTTTGCTCTAACATATGGCTCAATGAAATAGAGGAAATGTGTGTTTACTTCTCCATGGCCCTTCTATCCATCATGGTTTAATAAAAATATCATTTGGCTAATAAATATATTTCAAAATTTAACTTCAGAAATGTTGATTATTCCCTGTACAGATTATATATAACTTGACACTGAATCTGCCTTTGGTCTTATGGTTGAATGTGAATTGACCTCACTATTATTTTGCCCAAACAATTTATTACCATTTGGCTAACATATTGATTATAGCAGAGGTCTTATTAAAATCAATAGAAGCCACCTCTTACACACCCATCTCCCAGGTTGCATCTCACTTCCTCCTGGCTGGAGAAGAAAATGAGATTTGTTTGGCTTGATTTGCTTTTGTCAAATCTATGTGGGCTGCTTTTTAACATCTTAATAACTTCTAGGTTTTTGTAAATTGATTTCTTTTTAATGGATTGCCCCTAGAAACTTTCCAGGTTGGAAAGTTAGGCTAACTGCTTTGTAATCCATTAGTTTATGCATGTCTACATCTTGCAGGGGAGGGTGGGCTGATTAAATTTTCAGACTTTTTGGAAAAGCTGTTCTGGATGACTAAGTCACTGACCTATTTTAATTCCTGCTTCTTAACTTGTCTTGGTAGGTCATATATTAGGCCTCTGATAACAGTTGACTTTTTAATGAGAACTGAAGCAAAATAAGTAATGAGAACTGTAACCTTGTCAGTGTTCTCTAGCCATTATTTATTTTCTGTGCTTGTGTTAAGGCCTACTCTTTTCTTTAAATTTATTTTTAACATGCTTTCAGTTGCAAAATAGGTCCTTCTTGCTACACTGATCTTGGGTTTCTGAACTGCTTGCATGGTTAGGTGATAGAGATAAGACACCATTGTTGCTAGATATGAAAGGGATATTGAATATTGCTCAAAGCATCGCAGAGGCAACCATGGCCTTTACCTTGTACTCAGTTAAGGATTGATCATGTAGGACGATGAGGTCTTTTATATTATTTAATCAAAATGTGTAAGTGTCTAATCTAAATTTTTAAACAAGAAAACCTTGACATTTTAAGATATGGTCTTTTAACACTACTTTGTTGACAAGAAATATAAAATCACTATTCATGCTGGTACTTGACAAAGAATAGACAATTATCTCATATAGTTAAAACCTTGACTACCTGGTTAAGTAACAGAGATGGTTGCCAATCTGCTGGATTGAGGGAATAGAGAGACAAATATATCTCTATTTTAGTTGCTTGTCTGTGATATAGTTTTGAGAGTATGATACAAATAGTACACTAGAGACCACCTAGACAGAATGAAGAAATAGATGAGAAGTTATAAAAAGAGACTACCAGATTGGCACAAAGTCGTGATATAGTAGTGATGGAGGAATTTTAATTATCCAGATAGCTGCTATAAAACTCTGGTTGTGAAGAATAAAGCAACAAATACTTTCTTTCTTGATTTTTCCATAATGATAATATCATCCTTCAAACTTAGCGGAACTAATAAGGAGGAAAGTTTATTCTGGGGCTGTATTGTGAAGTGCTTTGCAAACCTTAAAGTTTTATGTAAATATTGGTTATTATTATTAAACAAGAAAAAATTGGCTCCTGGATTGGAAATTATTAAAAATAATTTGGGAAGCAATGATCACTCCATCATAGAATTTATGACATCAAAATTGAAAAATGCCTAAAATAGTCTGATTTGCATTTTATTCCTAGGAAGTCAGATAGTAATAGGTTTAGAAGAAAGAATAGATAGGATCCCATGAGCTAAAGTTCTACAAGAATTAGAAGCTTTCAAGATTGAAATTTTGATTGAAGAATAGGGAAAACTGGAAGTTGTCTAAAGAAACCGATGTGGAAGAATAGGGAATTCATTAACCATCCAACATACACAATATGAATTTATAAGCATATACTGTACACTTGTATATATGCATATACACATAGACGTGTGTGATCATTTTGAAATCTATAAGTTTTTTGTTTTTTTTGTTTTTTTAGAAAAAAGAGAAACGAGGGAAACAGTAAACTTAACTTACAGTAAAATGTAAGTTAAGAGATACAGGATTTCATCTCTAAACAAAACTTATCAAAATTAAGCATAGTTAGACAACAATTTACTTGAGAAATATCTAGGAATTTTAGTGGACTGCAAGCTCAGAATGAGTCAGTTCTGTGATATGGCTGCCAAAAAATCGATTGCAATTTTGTAAAGGGTTTGAGAACTGACTGGCATCCTGGGATTTGTAGTTCAGGGAAATACAAGCATTCCTACTCAGAATGAGAGTTATTTAGGACTATCTTGATATTTGAGTCATTCCTGAAAGTTCTTAAAGTGACACATATAATCTGTGAGAGACAGAGAGAAAGCTTTTTTGCAAAAGCAGCCTCAGTAAGGAGATGCTATTCCTAACTCCCCCAGGGGAATTTACTAAATCAATCTGGAAAGAAGAGCTAGAATAAGAGTAACAAACAAAGGAGAAAACTGAAAAGGAGATATTAAAAGAAAGGTTGAGCTGCCCCAGAGAAGGGAGAAATTGAGGTGGGCCATTGGAACCTACAAGCATCTTGGGACAGAAGACAGATTGAAGTGACTGATTACCTTCAAGGATTCTTTGGATCTGTGGAGGCTGGGGGAAGGAGGAAGCTCCTCATCCTTTTCCTCAGAAGATCTTTCCTTTCCCTATGCCTTTCTAGGAACAAACAATATAATATACTCTGTTAGATTTTCTTCATCCAAATGTTTCCTGGATCCCAATTTTGCTTCAGACATAAAGAGACCAGAGTTTAGCTAGAGATGCCCAAAACTTTAAATTAACAAAGAGAGCCCAATCTCTGTCTGAATGTTATGAGTTTTCCTAACTAGGGGCTATGAGGTATAGTGATTGTTCTAATAACTTTTAATCTGAAATAAATTCCATAAACAATAAAGATGGGACTATATGGACCTGAGGATCATTATATTGTTTTTAGGGTAAAATTGAATTGTTTTTATAGGATGTGACTAATTAAAGCCCTGAAATCCAATGTAAGAAAGAAAAGGGAGGTAGAATGGAGAGAAACGACTTAGATGAGATATAGCTCCTCTTTTTCCAGAAAAGCACTAAGTATCTTCAGTGTCACCTACCACTCTTCCATTCTTGGGCTTCATTAGTTAAGGAGAGGCATAGATTCAACCGAACAACTTCGGACAAAATTCAGCCTTAAGAAAAGATTTGAGTCATTAAACTAAGTTCCTTAATCAATAGATACTTTAGAACTGTGATTACCTAGTTCAGTCACCATAGTGGGTGGGACAAAAGCAACAATAGCATTGATTTTTCAAAAAATACCTACTGAAAGGCATACTTGCACTTGTCAAAAAAGAATGAAAATATAACAATGATTTGATAATTGACATTACAGACAGAATCATAAATTAAAAAAATAGCTGAGAAGTTTGCTGGGAAGACAATTCCAGAGTAAAATTCTCTAAAGCAAAGAGGGGACAATATTAAATCTTTCTTTTTCTTCCTCCCTCCCTCCTTCCCTCCCTCACTCTCTCTCTCCCTCCCTCCCTCCTTCCCTTCCCTTTCCTTTCCTTCCTTCCTTCCTTCCTTCCTTCCTTCCTTCCTTCCTTCCTTCCTTCCTTCCTTCCTTCCTTCCTTCCTTCCTTCCTTCCTTCCTTCCTTCCTTCCTTCCTTCCTTCCTTCCTTCCTTCCTTCCTCCCTCCCTCCCTCCCTCCTTCCCTCCCTCCCTCCCTCTCTCCCTCCCTCCCTCTTTCCCTTTCTTCCTTCTGTTGTGCCACAGTTCCCTTTTATTATCCAGACTCAGTTTATCTAATTGTCTTGTCTAAGTTTCCCTAATGGTCCTGCCTCTGTTTTCTTGAACGGTTCTACCTTAGTTTCCTTGAATTGTTCTGCCTTAATTTCTCTGGTTGTAATACCTCTCCTGATCATTACGACTGATATAACTTAGGGCTAGTTACTCTAAGGTTATAAATTGTATATGTGTAAACTCAAGATTAAGGGGGAGTTCAGACTTCCTGATTCCTAACTCCTCCTAGTCATCAGAATGTCCTGTGCCTCCCCAATCCTGTCAGAACTGGATTGGTAGTCCCTTCTTGATCTCAGTGCTCTGGCTCCTCCCCTGCCTCCATCTACTCTGGTAACTTGGAGACACATGTATAAATATATTTCATGGGAACCTCACATTCACTGCTGGATTCTTGGAGATGATAGTCTCATTCAGTCTTAGGACCAAAATATGGATCCATTTGGTCCCATCACAATCTCTCCTCAAATAAAATATTAAAAACTCTCTAATCTCTATCTTGCCTCAGTTTCTCAGGCATTACACTTCCTTCCCCCCTCCTTCCTTTCCTTCCTTTCCTTCCTTCCTTCTTTCCTTCCTTTTTTTTTTTTTTTTTAATAAAAGGATGTACATCCTTTTACATATTACTTGTATAAAATGCAGGTACTTTCATTAGTTGTATGTTCTATCATAAAATAAACAAGAATGCATTCTTTTCTGGATAAATGAATAATAAAGAATGTCATAGGCTAAGTCAAACCACTCAATTATAATTGTCATTGTAAATGGATTGAATTCCCCTAAAAATAAATTGAAAAGAATAATGAATGAATTTAGAGTCAGTAGTTCAACAGTACGTTACCTATAGGGAATGTCTAATTCCAAAAGATGTTCATAAATAAAGATGGATTAAAATTTGACATCTTTTGTGGAACTCTAGAAAATCCAAGGAAGCAATGATAAGATATAGCAAACCTGAACATCCTTTCAATTTTAAAACATAAATAAAGATTAAATGGAAATTATGTTATTCTTAAAGATATCATTGACAATGGAAATATTAATACTAAACATTTAGTTATCTAATGGCATAACAACTATTAATTTATCTTATAAAACATTAATATGTAAAAAAAGAAAAATCAATAACAATAGTAAATTCTAGTACCTACCTAACAGGTTATAATTCTCAATAAAAAGATAAGGATTAGAATAGATTTGGGGGGACTTTGAATTTGATAACCACATAGAGAAAACTAAATATAAAAATAGGGAATGAATCTTTTTCTTTCAAATACGTTGTTGAAAATATAACATTCTGAAAGCTGATTATGCATTTTCTTTAAAGATAAATTTGAAAGAGTCTCTAAAAAAACCAATAAAATCAACAAAATAGTTTCTTGAGTATTCAGTAAAAATAAGAATGACAGTTATAGGAAGATGAATGGATGTCCATCAGTTGGAGAATGGTTGGGTAAATTGTGGTATATGAAGGTTATGGAATATTATTGCTCTGTAAGAAATGACCAGCAGGAGGAATACAGAGAGGCCTGGAGAGACTTAAATCAACTGATGCTGAGTGAAATGAGCAGAACCAGAAGATCACTGTACACTTCAACAACAATACTGTATGAGGATGTATTCTGATGGAAGTGGAAATCTTCAACATAAAGAAGATCCAACTCACTTCCAGTTGATCAATGATGGACAGAGGTAGCTACACCCAGAGAAGAAACACTGGAAGTGAATGTAAATTGTTAGCACTAATATCTGTCTGCCCAGGTTGCATGTACCTTCGGATTCTAATGTTTATTGTGCAACAAGAAAATGATATTCACACACATGTATTGTACCTATACTATATTGTAACACATGTAAAATGTATGGGATTGCCTGTCATCGGGGGGAGGGAATAGAGGGAGGGGGGGTAATTTGGAAAAATGAATACAAGGGATAATATTATAAAAAAATATATATATATAATAAAAAAAATTAAAAAAAAAAAGAATGACAGTTATATAATGTTTATTAAGTTTTCAAGTACTGAGATAAATACTTTACATTTAATCCTCACAATTTTAGAAGTTGTTATTATTCCCATTTTACAGATGAGGAAACTGAGACAAAAAGAAGTTAAATGATTTGCCCAGGGTTATACAGCTAGTAAGTGTTGGAGGCTGATATTGAACTCAGATCTTCCTCACTCCAGGCCCAGTTATCTATCCACTGCGCTATCTATCTTATACTGCAAACTTATTTGTTGAGCAATTTCCACATTACAGAAAAAAATATTCAAGATAATGGAAATATCAATGTAACATATCAAATTTTATGGGATACAACCAAAGTAGTATTCAGAAGCAAATTTGTATCTCTGAACATTTGTATTACTAAGAGAAAAGGAGAAACCATACAACTTGATTTTACTATTAAACATATTAGATTAAGGAGTTTGTGAAAACAAAAGGAGAAATCCAAAAAATGGAAAATAGATAATTAATAGATGAAATAAAGAAAATACAATCAAAGCAAATGGCAAATTTAATCAAAAATAAGAAAGTAAAATTGACATTTCAAAATCATATGAGAAAGGAGACTTCATAATAAATTCAAAATAAATGAAAAGCTATCAAATATTATGCATATTTATGTACTACTAGATGAATATTTACAAAAAATATAAAATATCCACATTGGCAA
The DNA here is from genome assembly GCF_048593235.1 of Sminthopsis crassicaudata. Taxonomy (NCBI): domain Eukaryota; kingdom Metazoa; phylum Chordata; class Mammalia; order Dasyuromorphia; family Dasyuridae; genus Sminthopsis; species Sminthopsis crassicaudata. The sequence continues at coordinate 411,842,444 of NC_133620.1, forward strand.
AATGGGAAATAGGTAACCTAAATGAAATACTCTCACAACAGAAAATTAAATGGACCATGAATAAGATGCCATGTAAAAACTAATCAATGCAAGACAAATTCATTAATGAACTCTATCAAACATTCAAATAATAGTCTCTGTATTATAAGAAGTATTTTGTTTTTTTCAAAAAGAAAAAAAAGATTATATACTGTCAATTAGATTCTATAAAGAAATATAGTTTTAATCCATAAGCCTAACAGTAAGACAGAAAAATAAAACTATTTCAATATTATTGTTTAATCATTTGAAAGCAAACTATATATAAATAATTAATGCTGAAACAAAATATTACATCAATATTGGCAATTATAATAAATAAGTGAATCTAAAATTATTCATTATAATCAATACAGCCAATACCAGAAATTCAAAGATGGCTCACTATTAAGAAAATGATATCACAGATGGTATCAATAAGACAATTCTCAAAAATCATAACATTATATCAATAATTGTAGAAAATGTCCCTGATAAAATATAATTACCATTTATATTGAAAACTCTAAAAAGTACAGGAATGGAATGTAATAAAAATATTGATTTAAAAACAAAGAGTTAGTTTTATAATGTAATATAGAAAGAATCAGAATAGTTTTTAAGAGTAGTTAGACATGTATACCTGCCATCTGGGGGAAGGGGGTGGAGGGAAGGAGGGGAAAAGTTGGAACAGAAGGTTTTGCAAGGGTCAATGCTGAAAAATTATCCATGCATATATCTTGTAAATAAAAAGCTATTAAAAAAAAGAGTAGTTAGAAAACATTAGAAGCATCTAGGAGCCTCATTGGCCATATTGCTGTACTTGGAGTCTGAAAACCCTGAGTAAAATTCTTCCTCACAGATTTACTAAGTGACCCTAGGCAAATAATGTCTCTTAGCCTCAATTTCCTTATCTTTAAAATGGTGCTAATGATATCTATTGCACAGAATTGTTGTGAAGAAAAAATGACTTGCAAAGCATTTTGCAAACTTTAAAATACTAAATAAATATTAGTTCTCGGTGAACTAAGGAATTAAACTTATTAAAGATACCAGGAAGAGACACAGAAACACAGGTTGATTTAGGTTATCAGGATGTAAAGAAAATATCTGTTGTAACTAAAAGCTATAATTGCAATAATGTATTATCAGAGGTTTGTTATCTTAAGTATACTGAAAGAAACAGGACAATGACAATGGACTAGGGACATAGATACTTAGACTTACACAAGATTTTCTGGAAAGAAACAGGAGAATGATAGCTTTGTGGGACTCAAATAAGATAATATTTATAAATCACTTAGCACACTGCATGACACACAGTAGATACTTTATAAATGTTAGTTATTATTTTCTCCACTTTTGCATATATTAATTGTAACTAGAAGTCTCTTCCCTCCTCCCTATTTACCATCTTGGGAGTTGCATGATACTATAATCTTTTGTGTTTGGTGGAGGAGAGCAATGCAGAAAATGGTTATATTGTCTTATCACTTTTTTCCTTTAATATTTACATAAGTTTACATCTTAATTAAATGCTCTGCTTTGGAATTCTGGTTTGGTCTGAGGTGGTCCATGAGTAGAGAGTGTCATACTGGTCAGGACTGGATTGCAATTTGCATGACTGATTTACCCTCCCCCCAAAAAAAACCCCCAACAAAACAAAACAAACCCTTTATTGAATGGAGGGAAAATGTGAGAGTTTCAAGAGATAAAGTTCTCAAGGAAACATTTGAGTACTGATAATATATGTAATAATAAAAATTTCATTTCAAAATAGTGCAGAATCTATCATATTTTCCCTTACTCCCTCATAGTTGAAACTTAACTTAAATCCTTGACATTCAAGCAAGATCATGTTCATTTGTGAGCTGTTTGCACAGCAGGCTTCAAATAAGTCACTCCCCTCCCCACCAGGAGATGGCCTGAAAAGTCACTGTGGAACCCACATTTTCTAGACTGATTAAAGAGGTTATGAGACTGATAATTATTCTTGGAATAATTTGGTGCTAATGGTAAGGTAGTTTTAGGCCTAGTGAAGCTCCACACAACTAGTAGCATTTCACTAACTATTAATTGAGGATGAGGATGATTGTTATACAGTTACACAAGGGCCCTTAGAACAATTATTTAGCATATGTACTTTTTGGACCATTGAGATCTAAAATAATGTAGCTTTGTTCAATGGGTTGTGTAGATTGTGTGGTTCAGAAGTTTGTTATGCCTTAGAAACCTAGAAAATATCTCAGAGACAATCTGAATATATAGAAATGAATTTGCTCAGTCATCTGAAAATTATTTTTCTTTATATTTAATTCAATTCAACAAACATTTATTAAACACTTACAATATGCTTGGCACTGAGTTAGCCAAGGATAACAAATATGAAAACAAAGTGCTCCCTGATTTCAAGGAGTTTGCATTGTATTGGGGAGAAGTCTAATATGTTTTTGAATAAACAAATATAAAATATATGTAAACTAATAAAATGTAATTTTAAGATGGAGAGTAATTTTAAGATGCTAAGTCCTGGGGGTGGAAGATGGAGAAGAATCTAGAAAGATCTAGTGTAAGATGTAGCACCTAAACTGTGTATTGAAGGAATCTAGAGATTCTGAGAGGTAGGGCTGATGAAGGAATGCATTCCATTTCAAAGGCACAGATGTGGAAAATAGAACTTCATGTTCTGTCAGCTAGTGAAAGGTTTAGTTATATAAAATAAGATTGGAAACATAACTGAAATTCAGTTTGTGAGAAAACTTCAATGTCAGGCTAAGGATTTTCTGTTTTATCCTAAGTACAAAAGGGAGCTATTAAATTTTTATTCTGAATAGGGGTAATTTTGATAAAGATTCATTTGAATCTGAAAATCCAACCCTCTGCCAATATTTCTAATTTCAGCTGAGAGTACTATCATCCTTCCAGGAACCCACATTTACAACCTTGGAGTCCTCTTCAACTCTTGCCATGATCTCAGGACTTATATCTAAATGACTGCTAATTTTTGTCAATTTTACATTGATGTCTCATGCATTGTTCTCCTTTTCTTTTCTTACAGAGTCATCATTCTAGTTCAGACCCTCATCAGTTTTATCCTGGGGTATGGCAATAGTGTTTTGGTTTTTGGACTCTTATTTCTCAATATATTCCATTTCTAATCAATTCCCCCATATATCTGCCAAAATAAGCTTCATAAAACACAAACTCCTCATTTAGCATTTTATACTCTGAACAGTCTAGCTTCAGTCAGCCTTTATAAGTTTATTTCATACTTTTACACACTCTATGTTCTAGACAAACTGACTGAATTTTTTTTTTTTTCTCAAATATGGCTCTCCAAATGGAAACACCTCAAAGTTTTTCTCCTTTCATTATTTCCTTTCAGTACTCTTAATCAATTATATATTCATTCCCATAGCTATGCAAGATGGTTTCCAAATCTGTCCTGATATTTCTCTAGAGCTTCAGATCTAATCTCAGGTCCCTACAGAATATCTCCATCTGGATGTCTTGCTGACATCTAAAACTCAACATAAAATCATATAATCTTCCTAGTTAAAAGAGACATTCGTGGTCAATTATTCCAACCTATCTGGAAAGTAAATTTGCACTAAAATATACCTAATAAATGGTCATTTACCCTAAGCTTGAATTCTCTTAAAGATGAGAAATTCATTGCCTCCCATAATACTTTTAAATATTTCTAATTCTTAGAAGGGCAACCAGGTGGTGCAGTGGGGCCTGGAGTCAGGAAGAGCTGATTTCAAATTTTGCCTCAGACACTTACTAGTTGTGTGACCTTGAGCAAGTAACAACCTTATTTGCCTCAGTTTCCTCATGTATAAAGTTAGCTGGAGAAAGAAGTGGCAAACCACTTTAGTAATTTTGTCAAGAAAACTCCAAATGGGGTCACAAAGAGTTGGATATATCAGAACACCAACAACAAATCTCATGATAATTATTATTATTTTTTACACAGAACTTAAATTTGTTTCTTTTCAACTTTCACCCATTACTCAGGCCCAAACAGAACAAGCCTTATCTTTGATCTATAGGAGGTACTTGAATTAAAGGGAAAAAACCAAAATGGTAGAGTAGCACTAATAAGTACAGCCAAGCTGTTTTCCACAACCTCTCTAGATATCTAGAAAATACACAAGATTAAATCCTGATTGAGAAATAGAAATAAAAATTGAAGTAATTTTTTTTTTTTCTAGCCCAGATCAGTATAAGAAGAAAGACAGAGAAGTCTTTGGACACCTGGAACTGGTTTAATTAGGAATATTTGCATAGAACATTTTAGAGCAAAGACTAAAAGAGGACTAATGTTAGGTACAAAGTCAAAGAGAGGTTACACACCTGTGAGCCTGAAATTGTACAAGATGTAGGCATAGGTGGTACCTGCCAAGTCTGTCACTCAATTATTCAATTCTGGGTCACAAATCCAAAGGCAGATTTGTGGAGAAAACCTGGACAGGCGGTGCTATTCCAGGGAGAGGAGTGTTTGGACTTTTAGTCTACATACCAAACAATGAACAAGTTTAGAAGCAAGCTGGAGCTAGGATGCTCAGAACCCAGCAGAGGACTGGATTCTTAATTCCAGCCCCCATTGTAGTCTGTAGCTTGCAGAGGAATATTCAGAGCAGGAATCCCTTTTTTTGACCTTCAAATTTTCGACACAGAAAGAATTGGAAGGGAATCTGCAGCTTGGCACAAGAAATAAAAAAACTCAGTCAAGCAAAAAGCTCCTAAAAATTAGAATTAATCAAATAGAAGTTAATGACTCGATGAAATAAAAAAAAAAATAAAGTAAAAAACACTAATAATAGAAAATAAAAATAGAAAAAATGTAAATTATCTCCTAGCATAAACAATTGATTTGGAAAACAGATTGAGTAAAGATAATTTAAAAATCTTTAGGCTATCTGAAAATTATAAAAAGAGCACAGATATTACATTTCAAAATAAAATCTCTTATAATCAAAGGACAGAGTGAAAAGAGAAATAATCACTGGCCACTCCAAAAATGAAAATTTCTAGGAACGATATGGTCCAAAATCCAGAGTTTATAGGTCAAATAAAAATAAATTACTGCAACAAGTCAAAAGGAAAGAATTCAAGTTTTAAGTAGTCACAGTCAGGATGATTTAGCAGACACCACTTATGAGAACTGAGAGAGTGGCATATGATATTCTGAATGGTAAAAGACATAGAATTACAACTAAGATTAACCTAACAAAACAATATAAATCTATAAGGAAAAAGAAAAAGAACAAATAAGATCTTTAATGAAATAGACAACTTGTAAGCATTTAAAAAAAACCCAGGACTGTGTAGAAATTTTGATAAATAAACATAGGAATCAAGAGCAACATAAGTTAAACATGAACAAGCAATCTTAATGGACTAAACAATGAAATATTCACAGTCTAATATGGAAGGATGATATGTCATCTTAAAACTTCATTATCATTGAAGTTTAATAAAAAAGAGGTCATAGAATTTATTTTGTTAGTTTTTAGTCATCTTAAAAGAAGAATGCAAAAGGAGGGGAAGGATACACTGGAGATAGAGAGGAGAAGCAGCATAGGAATAATTATCTCACATAATTTGGCTGTACAAATAGAAAAATTATACAAATAAGGAGGAAGCAGTGAGAGGAGAGGGTGACAATTTCACCCTCTCTCAATTTCATGTGAACTGGTCAAAAGAGGCAAGTAATATTCATAGTTTAGTATAGAAATATATTGCAATTAACAGAGATAAAGGAGAGTTAGGAGAGAAGAAATAAGAGGGAATTCAGATTAAGGAAGGGATTAACCCTAAACAAGACAGTATAAGGAGCATGGATCTTACAGATAGATTTTTTTAAAAAAGAAAGAAAACATAAGAACCTATTCTTGGACTCTGGCTAAGGGGAAGAGAAGCAGAAGCAGATTAAACCAAATCTAGAGCACTGATGTTAAACACATTCATTCTCTTTTGCCACCATTTTCTTTTCTTTTCTTTCTTTTCTTTTCTTCTTTTTCTCTTCTCTCTTTTGAAAAGAAGAGGCAGAGAATGAAGAGAAGGAAAAGTATAAGAAAATAGAATAAGGGAAATATACAATGAAGCATCATAATGTACAAACAAAATCAATGGAATTAAAATTAAAAGAGAAGCAATTGCATAGGAAAAAATCTTTGCTTCATATTTCTCATTTCTATATTGCAAATGAGATAAAGGTCTAATTTCTAAGATAAGGGCTAATTCAAATTTGTAAGAAAAAGAACTACTCTCCAACTATTAAATAGTCAAAAGATATGAACAAGCAATTTTCAAAGGAAGTGATTCAATCAATCAATAGCCACATTAAAAATAGTCTAAGTCTCATAATTTAGAACAATTTAAAACAACTCTGATATTGCATCATGTTTGATTCAGAGTGAAATGAGCAGAATAAGAACATATTAAATAATAAATATTGTAAAGACAAACAGCTTTAAAAGACCTAGGAACTCTGATCAACATAATGACCAGCCACCATTCCAGAAGTTGGGATCGTGTTGAAAAATGTTGCCCCTCTCCTAAAAAGTGAGGTGATAGCTGCAGAGTGTATTATAAGACTTTTTTTTTTTTTTTTTTTTTTTTTTTTTTTTGGGAAGCAGGAATTCCTGCAAATTCAGTTAGCTTTACTTATTTGTAACAAGAATTTTGTTTTTGTTTTATTTTTTTTTACTGTTTGGGAGGGGAGAAGAGATTTGATCTCATTGGTATTGCTGAGATTTGGAAATATGATACTGTTTATTTGAATATGGTTCTGGTTGGATATATTTTATTTAAAAGGAATGGTATGGACAGAGTGGAGATGATCAAAAACCATGGTATACCTAGAAGATATACCAAAGAAAATCTAGGACCAATTAGGGAAGGATGCTTATAATGATTTGAGTGAAGGTAGACATAGAACTACTATTTTCTTTGAAGTAGACTATGGACCACCGTGGTGGGGATGGGGGAAGGAAGTAACAGATGAGTTTTTTTTGGAGGGGAAAAACCTGGTTCAGAGACATTTTATAATAACGAGAGCTCAGTTATCTGGAAATCTGCTAGACTTCTTTCTTTACCAAAAGCAGAGATGATAATTTCTTAAAATTAATGAAAATTTCATCCTTTGGTAAGTAGAACCAATGAGGAAAAATTACTACTCTGGACCTAATTCTCACCAATAAATAAGAATCAGTTGTTGGGGGTGAAAAGATGGAAACCTTGGGGAGAAGTGACTACTTACTCAGTCTCATAATATAGAACAGAGATGGAAAAAAGCCAGACATAGTATGAAATATATTATGGATTTTAAGTGAACAGTTTTCAATGGGAGAAAGGAAAATTAGGATCCCATGGGCAAAAATTCTCTAAGGGAAATCAGCCCAGGAGGAATGGGATATCTTCAAGAAAGAAATTATGAAGATAAAAGGATAAAAGATAAAAATTATGAAGATTTTTCAGAAATGACTATATAGTACATGAAAGTAATAGGATGAATTAAAAACAACAACATGGTGTAACATTATGAAAATAGTGTCAGAAGTCCTAAAATTAATTTTGAACTTAGTCTAGTGAGGAAAGTTAAGGATAAAAGGAATGTAGTTTTTAGTTTAGTTTAGTTTAGTTTAGTTTAATTTAGTTTAGTTTAGTTTATTTGTTTGTTTGTTTTTAATCTGTAGAGGGGAAGAGAATCAAAGAAGGAATAGGACCACTGTTCAGGATGGATGGATAATGAGAATGCAAAACTTCTGAACTCTTATCTCACTCCTGTTTTCTATGCTAAGGAAAATGATTTTTGGATGAAAGAATAGAAAAAAATTGGTTAATGGGGAGTTAAAATTCAAAATGTTGCCTTTAATGAGATCAAATCATGCAGAACACTGAAGGACTAGGACTAGTGGCTGCTGAGCCAATACTTGTAATCATTAAAAGATTGTAGAGGACAATCTTTTGTCCTGCTAATTGGATATAGTCAGTTATGTTGATTTCAATAAGGAAACTAGAGTAGAATCTGGAGGCTGAAGATCAGCGAGATTGGCTTTGGTTTCTGCCAAAACTCTAGAAAGTTATTTTTTAAAGTATGGTTCGTAGATATCTACAAGGAATGATTAAAAAACCAAACAAACCAGGATGTCTTCATCAAGAATAGGTCGTGCCAGATTAACCTCATATCCTTTTTTTCCTGGGAGTTGGTAAACTGGTAAATAAAGGATATTATTTACTTGGATTGTAGCAAATCATTCAACAAAGTTTCCCATGCCAGTCTTGTGGAAAAATTGAGAGATATGGGCTAGATAATAGTACAATTAGTCATACTTGGCTGGCTGAGTGGCTAAATACAAAGTAGTACATTGTTAACTTAGAAAGGCTCTAATGAAGTATCTCAGTGATCTGTGATTGACCTCCACCAAATATGCAGAAGACTCAAAACTAGGAATAATTGGCATGCTAGATAACAGAGTCAAGATTAAAATATGCTAACAGGATAGAATGATGGGCCAACTTGATGAGACAAAATAGAATAGGTATAAATTTAAAAACATGAGTTAAAAAATCTATTTTATAAGTACAAGAGGTGGGCAGTATGCAAAAGTTTATTGCTAAATAATTAACCAGCTATCTGGAAAAAAGTGCTTTCAACATACTTTTAAGTTTAATTTGCATTGTTAACATCTTCTCTGTTACTTTCTTAAGTCAAGACAGTCAACAGTACAAGAGATAAAAATATGAGTTATAGCATTGTCCAGTTTCTAAGATGTAAATGCTCACCCTAAAAATTGAAACCAGCTCAATGGATTAGAACTAGTTCCAGCATACCACTGGTAATATGATTAGAAATCAGCATGGTTTTAAAAAAAAAAAAAGATCTTTTAGGGAATCTTGTAGACTTCTAATTCATCTGGCAATCACAAATGTTACAATGACCTTTGGCTGCTGTACTTTTCTGTTCTAGTCAGATCACAGAGAAGATATTGTATTCAATTCTATCATGCTTTAGGAAGAACATTGAAAAGTTAGAGAGCCAGACTTATTACATATTCCTTTCCTGTTTTCAATCAAATTGGCCTGTTTACAGATACATTCATTTAGCTCTGGGCATTTACAGGAGTCATCGCTCTTGTGTAGAATGCACTTTCTCCTGAACACCACCATCTCTTAGACTCCTAGATTTCTTCAAAGTTTAAGTTAAGTGCTTTTCCTGCTCTTCCAACTCAAAATGGCCCCAATTACTTTGCATTTACTTTGAATATATTTTTATATAATGGGGAGGGGGGAACCAGCCAGAAAGATTTAAGTCCTGGGAACAAACATAGCAAGCTCTGCTTCTGAAAGTAAGGGAAGATATGGAATGGAGAAGCCTGGCTTTCCAATTCAGAACATGAGCTGGTATTCTACTACAGCTCCCCATCTACTAGTAAAAGAGTAAAAGAAAAGCCTTTTGATTGGCTATTGAACTGGATGTACATGCATATAAAAAACACTCAAATCTGGATCAATTAAATCTTTGATAAATTAGGTGAAAATTAATATAATTGTCCAGGTAGCAAGAGAGAAGTAGCACCAGCAACTTATTCTCCCCATTTGGGTCAACCTGAAGCCATGTAAATATATTGAGACTATTTTTTTTCCTGTCAGTTTTCTACTCTCAGATGAATGGATATGGGAGGAAAAAAATATATATATGCTGATCTATACAAAAGGATATTTCTAACAAATACAAAAATTACCTCCAAAATTATAATACATGTCACTTTGTATACTTTGTGAGCTTCAAAAGTATACAAAAACCACTAGAAGTTCAGAAAATGAAGACCAAGAATTTTCTGGTAACTAACCCAGTTCTGAGGATCAACCTTTAGGGCCAAACCCAGGAGCAGATTGATCTGGCAGCAAGGTCAAGTGAGAAAGTGACTTATCCTTTGGCTTTTTTACACTTGTAAGTGAAATCAATAGTAAAAATGTTGATATCAACTATTAAAAATTTGAGCCCAGAATCCCCAAGATCCAGAATAGTGACATGTATTATAATTTTGGGGATAATTTTTGTATTTCTTAGAAAAATCCTTTTGTATATATATATATATATATATATATATATATATATATATGTATGTATATATATATATATATGTATGTATACATATACATATATATCAGTACCAGTATATCTATCTATCTCTATATATATCTTTTCAATATATATCTCTTTGTAAAATCTGATTAATATCATTGGTTAATTGATATTAAGGAGAGTTCAATTAGTTACATTTTTATGGGATACTAATCAATGTTGTCCATGATATTTAGGAGATATTAATTGGTACTGGTTGATAGCTATTGGGAAGGGGACACACACTAGAGGGGTCTTGACCAATAACACTAGGAGGACCACACTTTCCCCTAGGAGTAGCTCTAGAACCTTGAGGCTCTAGAAGATATAGCCAGCAAAGGTCTGATAGCTTATGCATAATAAGTATTTAATAAACACTTATTAAATGAAAAAAAATTGTTGAAAGGACTTTTAGTTTCTTCCAAAGGAAAATGTCAAGGTTGAAACTAGATTGTTTCTAAGGCCCCTTCTAATTCCAGATTTATGATTCTATGTTTTCTCTTGTTCAAGGCAAATCAAGTCAACAAGCATTTATTAAATGTTTACTGGGGATATAAAGAAAAACTCAGAAGAACTTCACAGTCCAATGGGAAAGACAACATGTAAACAACTAGGTACAAACAAGCAATAGACAGGAAGTAATTGGAAGTAATGGAGAGAGAGAGAGAGAGAGAGAGAGAGAGAGAGAGAGAGAGAGAGAGAAGGCACTAGCATCAAGAGGGATCTGGGAAAGCTTGTAAAAATGCATATTTTAACTCGAACTTGAATAAATCTAGGAAATGGAGATAATAGCAATTTTAGGCATGGGGAAAATGCCTGGTGAGGGAGATGGAATGTGCAAGGAGCAGCAGAGAGGTTAGCTTCACTGGATCATAGAGTTACTTCTTTAAACCAGTGTGACACAGTTTGTCATATGACCACCCAGTTACACTTAGTTCATGCTTTGATTGAATGTGTAACTACATCAAAGAGACATTTTCACTTGATAAATGCATCCGGCAGGATTTAGAACATCTTGTTAGTTATATTAATTGGGGCTGGGGTATGGGGCATGAGCTACTTACACTTGAAATTCTTTTTTTGGCTGTCACATCATACTGCTAATTCTCATTGAGCTTGTAGTCCACTCAACCCTCTGGGCCCTAATCAGAAAAACTGCTCACTAACTGTGCCTTCCCCATGGTAGCCATGTAAGACATTACATTTATAACAATTATTTCATCTTACCACTCTACTTAATTTCTCATCCATCATTTCAACATGGTAGGGAGATGACTCTATGTTCCCAAAGGCACCACCAGTGTAAACCAAGCTGGGAGAGGTCCAGCTAAAAAGGCCAGCAATATGAGCCCAAGCCCATCAATCAATTGTACATCCAGTGCTCAAGGACAAAGTTAGCTAAGTACATAGAGGCTCATCACCTATAGATAAAGCATTATGTTAGCTATAGCTATTGCTAAAGGCTCCTTCTTCTCCTTCCCCTCCTCCCCCTGACCAAAGTGTAAAGGGACTTCATTCCATATTGGTGAATTAACCTGGATATAATGAATGACAACATGATTTTTTTTCCTTCTTTTTTTTATTTGTCTTTAAAATATACACATTTTTAACCTCAGGCATAGACTAATAAGCCATTCCCATGCATGAGCATAGTTTCAAGGTAAAAAGTAGACAGTAGACTTTCTAAGGGTAAAATAACTAGATCCGTTTTGATTATTAGATGTGTGTGGAGGTAAGGATTCTGAGACAAAGATCTAGAAATGATGGGTTTCACTGATAGCTAGGGGACTCACTGGCTAGAGGGCTGAGTCTGGAATCAGGAAGATAAATTCAAATGTGACCTCACATACTTAAAAGCTGTTTTACTGGGGGAAAAAATCACCTAATTTCTGTTTCCTTCAATTACAAAATAGGAATAATAGTAGTACCTATCTCCTAGGATTATTGTAGGGATGAAATGAAACAATGTTTGTAAAGTCCTTAGCACTGTTACTGGCACAGAGTAAGTGCTATATTAATGCTAATTCCTTCCTTGAATTTGTGCCCCATGGAATCACAGATTAGAGTTGGAAAGGACCTTAAAGTGCATCAGATCCAACCTTTAATTTTACACACGAGGAAACAAGAAATGAGAGAGATTTTTAAGTGGTTTACTCAGTCACACAGCTAGTTAGTGTATGAAGTACAATTTAAATTCAGGTGTTCACTACTCCAAATTTAGCACACTGTCTTCTGTACCTTTTGGTTGCTGTTGTTCAGTTGGGGTTTTCTTGGTAAAGATACTGAAGTGGTTTGCTATTTCCTTCTGCAGTTCATTTTACAGATGGGGAACTGAGGCAAACAAGGGTTAAATGACTTGCCCAGAATCATATATTTAGGTAGCACCTAATGCTGAATTGGAACTCATTTCTGATCGATGGTCTAGCTATTATGCCACCTGCTGCCCCAGACCAGTGTATTAGTTCAGATAATGAAGGACACTAGGGTAATAGTAGTCTGATCAGAATATGGAAGGGGTGGTTGGAAAGGTCATTCTAAGGAGAGGACAAAAGGGATCTAGAAATATACTTTATTGTTTTTTTATTGTTTTGCCTATAGGTCATTCTGGTTTCAGAGGTTTACTTCATATGGAAGTTCTCAAAGGGAAGAAAAAGGAAAATGGTTCATATTCTGTTCAATCATGTTTTTGTCCATACTTACTATGTTTATTTGTTTTCTATTTCCACAGAGAGTAGTGTAGATGAAAATGGACTTAAAGTGTATTTAACCCATAACCCAGAGGCTCAAACTCTGAGTTTACATGGATCTGATTCAATCTTAGTCAGGGGGAATGCTTCTCAAAAACCAGAACTTTTTGTCCATTTGGCCCTGTCTAGAGATGTCTTTTGAAGTCAATATATAGTTTGTGTCTGAGTCTTTATAGATTTTGGTAAAAATGATCCTCACACAAGGTAACAATGAATATGACTCAAAGGAAGAAGAAGTTTTGATTTCATTCAACAGAAAATATAAAAAAAAATCTATGTAAATGACTTATAATAACCGATGAACTGTGAACATAATTCTCTTTTTTCTTTTCCTTTTTAGTCCTTCTAAGGGACTATATAGTTCTTCAACCTTATGGAACTACTTTAGGAGTTTAGAGATTCCACCTTTAATCCCTTCCAACTCTCCTCCATTCCCACCTCCAAAAAAAAAAAGGAAAATTAATTTAGAGTTGCTAGGAAAGCAACTTCTTTTTTATTTATTTAATATTTTCCCAGTTACATTCAAAACATTTTTACATTTGTTTTCTTTTTAATTTTTGAGTTCTAGCTTCTCTCTCTTGTCCCTATCCACAATTAAGAAACCACCTATGAAGTAATGCATAACATTTCCATAAAAGTCAAGGTGTGAAAAAAAACATAGATCTCCCATTTTAATGAAAACAAAAACTCTCAAGAAAAATTAAGTTAAAAATGAAGAGAGAGAGAGAGAGAGACAGAGAGAGAGAGACAGAGAGAGAGAGAGAGAGAGAGAGAGAGAGAGAATATTTCAGTATATACTCAGACATAATCAGTTCCTTTTCTGAATACAAATAGGATTTTTTCTTTATAAGTCCTTCAGAGTTAAGTGTGATAATTGTGCTACTGAGAATAGCAAAGTCATTTACAGCTGGTCATCCCAGAGCTTTGCTATTGGCTTTGTATACAGTAAATTTCACTTTACTTGAGTTCATGGGCAACTTCCTTTTCAATTTGACCTATATTTACATAATAGTAGCAGAAGGCAAAAATCTAAATTATTGGTTTGTTGATCCTCCTCCAGGTCTGGAAACATATGCTAGATTCTAAGAACTTGACACTCCTGCAGAAGGCTAAAATTTTGGAAAGTTCAACACTCCTAAAGAAGATTGGGATTCAAGTATTCCTGTCATTTGGCAATATGGTTTCATTCTCCATGACTTAAGCAGAGTAATGTCACATTATGATAGGAACCAGTAAGTTGGTATCCACAAACTCTCCTCTACAGCCAGGTAGAAAAAAAACAAAAAAAACCAAAACAAACAAAAAAAACAAAACCCTGCCAATATTGGCTCCTAAAGGGAGACTCTGGATGTACATACTTCCCCCCTCTACTTTTCTCCTTTCTAAGATCCAATGCATTCTTAAATTTTTGGTCTGTGTTTAGTGCTTTCAGAATTTCCTAGGAGGGGAAAAAGGCTGAGTGTCCAATGGAAACTTTCATGTCTCTGACCCACAAGAGCCTGAGTCAGTCAATTCATTCCCCCTCCCCCCTTTGATATATAATATAATCCTTCATCTTCAATGAGGTGTGGATGGGTTAACTTGTCCCTTAGTTCAGAGCCTATTCTCATTTATGTCAATGAGGAGCAACTAGAGATGTCCACACTACATTGGGAGATTGTCTCCCTTTTAATTAGCCTTATCATCTTGGTAAGTGAACTAGCCCCATCAAATCCTCTTTATCAGGTGTTCTTGACCTGAAGTCCATGGACTCCAAAAGGTTCTGAGATAGAATTCTGGGTTTATATATATGAAGTAGGATAAAAAATATATTTTTTCACTAGCATATATGGCATTTCCTTTAATTATTTAAAAAAAATTCTGAGATGGGATCCATTTGCTTTTCCAACCTGCCATATAAGTCCATGACTCAACAAAGGTTAAAAGCACTAGCTGTTACCTAGTAGGATGGATCTGAAAAATCCAGCAATGCAATGAATGTGATTCCAAAAGACCAATGATAAACTTGCTGTTGTGCTACAGTTCCCTTTTATTGTCCTGAGTCAGTTTCCCTAAAGTGTTCTGCCTCAGTTTCCTTAATTGTTCTACTTCAATCCTCTTAGTTGCAAATCCTACCCCCTCTGGTTCATTAAGACTGGCATAACTCAGAGGTTATAAATTGTCAATATGTAAACTCAAAAAGGAAGAGTCCAGACTTTCTGACTTTAGCCAGACACTTTCTTAACTCCCAGTTTGTTAGGATTTATGGTCCTACCCTCCAACCTGTCAGAACCAAATTAATGGTTCATGCCTAGAGATTCCCACTCACCAGAGTTTGGACTCTATCCCTCTGCCTTTGTTTAGCTACTGTGTATAAATATGTCATGGAGAACTCATATTGGCTGCTGGATTCTGGATGCTGGATACTAGATTCTGGATTCTGGGAGACAATAGTCTCATTTAGCCCTGGGACCAAACCATGGATCCATTTGGTCCCAGTAAATCTCTCCCTTTAAAATAAAATATTAAATACTCTCTAATCTCTATCTTGCCTCAGTTTCTCTAGCATTACATTGTTATTTACATTCTGGCTCAAGGTACAAGATGAAATATAATTTTGGACATGACCAATGTGGCAATTAGTTTTGCTTGACTTCGCATATTTGTTACAATTTGTTTTTATTTCAGGCAGGGGAGTGACAAGGAGAGAAAATAAATTTTTGTTAATTAGAAAAATAAAATTCAATTTAAATTAAATAACCCTTCACATGTAAGAAGGAAAAAACCAAACAGCATAGAACTATTTTACAGACAGTTTTGTGAACTATGCAGGCAGATATTACTAAAGGAAGTTGTGGAAATGACTCCCCTTGAGACTCTTCTAAATTGGACAGCTTTTTATGTGTTTGCATTATTTGTAATGTAATCTCACAGCAAGGGGGGAAAGAAGCAATGATTTTTGTGACCCTGAATTAGGTTAGGAAGCCCAAAGGGTAAGAAAGCCTCACAAAACACCTTTATTGTTAAACAAAACAAAACAAAAACCCATAATGGCAATGAACATTTAAAAATGCCTAGGGTGGAGAGATTTCTGTGGTTGGCTGTGATTAAAAATACTGTTTTAGGAGGGATTTATCTCTTATAGTCTCTTCCTCTTTGGCTCAATATAGCCATGTACATCTATGATATGATGGGGCATTGCCACAGCTATGAAAGATGTTACTAATTTAGCTTGGTGTCCAAAAGAAAGAAGGGAATATGAGCTGGAAAAATCAAACATTGAATAAGTGACAGTAGCAAAAGTAAATAAAAGATTATGCTCCACGCCAAAGAGGAAAAAGGATGGATACATCTTTGTGTGTCGGTTCTGGTTGCAAGTATCTTCTAGTTTAGGCCCATAAATAAATACAATATTTAGTGCTATATGTCAGTTACTGTGCTAAGTCTTTAGAATGCAAATACAATCAAAGAAAACATTTCCTGCCTCCAAGGGGGTTTACAATCTAAAAAAAAAAAAGATAATACATAAAAGAGAGTTGGAAAATTTATGGAGTCTGGGAAAACAAGAAATTGACTAACGAGTCATGGACTGGTTGAGATATGAAAGTTTTGAGTTATCTATAATCAATCAGTGTATCAGAATCTTTTAAGTACTTACTATGTGATGGACACTGAACAAAATGAATCAATAAAAATAAATCAACAAAAAATTTAATGAATACTACTATGTGCTCAGATAATAAGGCTCCCATCATGTTATAGATACATAGTGATAAATTAAGTCAAAGAGGAAGAGTTTAAAAGAGATAAATTTCTAAAACTTAGTGTTTTTTTTTAAATAACAGCTAGCAGACACAGAAAACTATACATGCTAAATAAACATTCTTAAATAAATCTATCCCTATAAGAGATTGATCCTACCCACTATAATAATTAAATTTCAGTATGGTGTTTAAGATAGATAGTTGACTTTGAACTCAGGAATACCTGAGACATACTGACTTTGCCACCCTGAAGAAGTCACAAATTCTTAGTGTTCTAAGGAATATTCTAGATTGCAAAGAAAATGCTTTTCTATATTACTACAGGGAACATCTTCACCCAGGAGTTCTCTATACCAATAAAATGACAAGTCCAATTTTTATCCTTATCCCTTTAATGTTTGCAAAGTATGTTGCTCATACAACATGGTTTTTATTAAAATTTTTCTTATCCAGTCAACAAGCATTAAGTGCCTATTATGTGCCAGGTTCTGTACCAAGTTCTGGTATAGACAAAGAAAAAACAAAATGAGTTCCTGATCTCATAAAATTTATTTCAATGACCCTAATTGTTGTTGATAGTGATAGTTCACTTTTCCTCTTTCTAACTGCATGAATGTTGTTTCTTTTCAATTTTATATAATGAAAATTTCCATTTTAACTTTCTTGATCCTCTCTAGCCACTTTTTATTCAAAAACATTTTTCATCCACAATTATGAAAGGTTATAAAACCTTTCCTGCTTATCTAATTCTCTAATCAATTTATGATATAACCTTTTAAATCTAATTCCTGTATCTAATTGGAGCTTATTATAATACAGAGTATAAGATATTGATCTAATCCTATTATCTGTCTGTTTTTGTTTTGGTTTTCCAAGCAGTTTTTGTGGCATAATGAGTTCTAACTTCAGTTCTTAGGGTCTTTATTTTTATTGAATTATGCTACTATGTTCAATTGTACCTTGGTGTTGAGTACTTAACCCCATAAACTGAACCTAATAAAATTGAATTTAATAGAAATAAATGTAAAGTTTTAGACTTAGGTTAAAAAATCAATTATCCATGTGTAGAATGGGGGTAAATTTAAAAATGAAATAGTGTACATTAAAAAAGGATTTTGGAGGTCTAATTGTAAGTTCAAGATAAATAAGCAATGAATAGCCACAACCAGTACATTATTAGTATGCACAAATAGATTTATGCTATCTATAATAAGATGGGTAACAGTCCCAATATACTTTCATGATAAAATTATGTCTTGGGATAGTGTGTTTAAGTATAGCAATTCTGCAAAAGACATTGGAGGACATGTAGAAGGGAAGCCTTAGATTGGTGAAAAGACTAGAAATAATGACATAGGAGGATTTGCTGAAGGCAATACAAATGTTTGGCTCTGAAAAGAAAAGATTTAAGGGGTATGTGAAGTTACCTTTAAGTATTTGAAGGATTGTCACGCTGAAGAGAGATTGGAATTTTTTGTTTGTTTGTTTGGTCCCAAAAATGTCAAAGTAGGAGCAAGAGCGCAAAAAGGCAGATTGAGATTTGAGATAAGGAAATATGTCTGAAATGCTGAAGCTGTCCAAGAGTGGACTGGACTCTCTTAAGAAGCAAAGAGGTGACACAATAGAAGGAGCACTGGACTTGGAGGCAGGGAAATCTGAATTTAAATCCTCCTTCAGATCCTTACTGAGGTGGGGAGGAGGAGTGTGCTATTCAGACAATGGAAAGTTAAATGTCTATCCCTGGTCCTACCTAATGGTCAAAGAATGAGTTGGTGGAATTTTGAGGCTAGGAATCAGTCAGTCATGTTGGAAGTAATCACCTTCAGCTAGATCAGCCCAAGACCTTTGGTGAGTGGACTATATATTCCAGGCTTTGTTTTTTGGCAAAATAACCAGCAACCGGTTTTGTTTCTAATGATCAAGGTGTGAAATCTGTGACTTCCTGGGGCTAAAATTGAACACTAGTTTGTTGGGACATTTTTCTCTTGTATCCAATGTGTTCCAAGGGGGTAGATTACATCTGATTTGGAAATTGTCAGTACCAGCCCAGGAAATTGGGCATCACACAGTAAAGATAGTTTAAAGAAATTCTGGAAATATTTTCCCCTACCTTTGTCCAGAGAGTGAAAATGAAAGCCATCCCTAGTGAGTTAAAAATGCTCTGTTGTATTCATTTATAAACTGAGGTATAAAAGGTATAGTGTAGAGTTCTAATGAAGCTCTGTAATCTGGCCCGCAGACCAAAAATGTGTTAATCAGTAGCAATCAATCCATCAGCCAACAAATGGTTTTATTTTCACTCAATGTGGGTTCCATGCTTAAAGGGGAGATGGATAATTAAGACTTCATGTTTCAAAATATTAAATATTGATTTGTAGACGTTTAGCAGCAGGCATAAAGCTCTCCTGAGGGATGGCAACAACTGTCTAAAAGATTATAAAAGATTTTATTTCTCTTGGTAGAATTTAGCATTTATTTCTTATTTAAAAGATAGGAGAATGAGAGTTAGTAAAATATTATATTGAGGAGATAGCTCAGAGTCCTGCCCACGGATGTAGTGTCTGTTATGTGTGGCTGGGCCAGAGCAAACATGGGGCTGTTTTGAGTTTTGTATTGGCTTTTGGTTTATTGAAGTGTCAGGAGGTTTATAAGTTCCTCAGCTCAAGTTTTGATTGTTTTATCCAAGTACTGTCACTTCTTATCATTATTAAAGGCAGCAATCAAAAAAGGGACCCTCGGGAGGGGAGGAGCGGGAGTGCCAAACACTCATCTTGGCTGTTGCTGCTAGATTGCCACTCTTTCCCTGACAGCCTTCTTTCCTTGACACCACAGGGTGATTAGGAGAATCTTTATAATAGACTTGGGCAATTAGCTAATACATTTTGTGATTAAACTCTCCTTAGTCTCAGCCTTAGGAACATCTCCTAAATGATTAGGAACTAGTGAGGGGGTTAAAGCTTGGTGGTGGGTGGATAGGTAGAAGGCAGTAGGGAATGTCATTTCTTGTCTACTCTCCAACTCCCCCTAAAGATCATAAATCAGTGACATTTTGTCAGTGCAGTTGATTAGGAAAATCATTAAACACCTGTGCTCCTCAAGTCCAAACCTTCAGATATTTTAGAGTGGAGCTGCAGTGATGGACACCACTGAATTATTAGTTTTCTGGTACTTTGATCCTAGGACAACTTGGAGGTGCAATAGATAGATTACTGGGCTTAATCAGAAAGACACATCTTCATGAGTTCAAATGCAGTCTTGTATTGTGGGACCCTTTCCAAATCACTTAACCCTGTTTGCCTCAGTTTCCTCATCTAAAAAATGAGCTGGAGAAGAAAATGGCAAACCATGTTAGCATCTTTGTCAAGGAAGCCCAACATGGGATCATGAAGAGTCAAAAATAACTGGACAACAACAAAATTACTTTGATGGATTTTAGAATCCTACAAACATTTCAAAAATGTGACTCAGATTTTCTCTGAAAAATCAATGAAGTGAAAGAAATGAGGTTAGGTTTAAATCTCCCTCAAAGTAAATCTGAAATTTCTGGTACTTCCATGATTTTCCTATTTGAGTTTTATTCTTTTGAATTTATAGGATAATAAATTTAAGATCTTTGAGGTCACCAAATCCAATTTGCTTATTTTACAGATAAAGTGGGTTAAGTGATATGTAAAAACACAGAAAGTGGAAGAGCTGGTATTTCAGGATTTCAAAGTATTTCATATGCTCTAAATCCATGCTCTATCACCCCTATCACCCAGTTTTCATGTGCTACAGAGAAAACAAAGTGGGTATATGAAACACTTTGAAAAGTCCTATAAAATAGTATTTTTTTCAAAATATTAATTAGTATAGTTATCTTTTGATAATCCTACTCTAATGTCCAATTATACCCATAAGGTGACTTTGAGATCTTGAACCTTTTGAGTTTCAAGAATAGCAAGCTTTTGAATGTTTTGCCAAGGTGGAAAGATTCAAGTATGGTATCAGCAAAGACATTGTGGAGGAAAAGCTTGAATAGCTTTTGATAGCTATAGATGATATTGGGGATAGTGTTCTATGCAATGGGGTAAGTAGCATGAGCAATGGCAAGGAGTTGGGGAAGTGAAAACCAGCTCACTTATGTCACTAGAAAGGTGTCTATCAAGTAGACACTTTGAAAGGCAGAAGTATTAAGATCAATTCAAGAAGACCATCACCTAAAACACAGAGAGGTTGAAATCTCCATCATTAAAAAATAGTACCCACACTGTTAAAATCACTGACTTGGTACTTTATCTTTCAAATGAAGAAATATTAACTAAGAGAACAAGGTAAAAAGATCATAGAATTATAGATTTACAGAAACTGTGATTCTGTCAGTCAGTTAATAAATATTAATTTAATATGTACTTTGTGCCAGAAGATACTAAAAAGAAGCAAAAGACAATTCTGACCTCAAGAAACTCAGTCTAATGGGGGAGAAAACAAGAAAGCAGTTATGCAAAAACTAGAGCTTAGAGAATAAATAGAAAATAAATAAGAAAGCACTAGATTCAAGGGGGAGGGCATTGGGAAAGTCTTCTTATAGAAGATGGGATTTTACATGGATCTAAAGGAAGCCAGGGAAGCAGAGGGACAGAGTTATGGAGGGAGAGTGTTTGAGACATGAGAAATAACCAGAGAAAAAGTCT
The DNA here is from genome assembly GCF_048593235.1 of Sminthopsis crassicaudata. Lineage (NCBI taxonomy): Eukaryota > Metazoa > Chordata > Mammalia > Dasyuromorphia > Dasyuridae > Sminthopsis > Sminthopsis crassicaudata. The sequence goes on from NC_133620.1 coordinate 411,863,763, forward strand.
GAAACCTAGAGATGGAGTACAGTGTTTATGAACAGTAAAAAAATTGGCTATTCCAGTTTAAGAAGACTGGAAAGATAGGAAGGGAGTTAGGCTTTGAATATCAAACAAAGGATTTTGTATCTGATCCTGAAAATAGCAAGGAGTCACGGGAGTTTATTGAGTGGGAGGAGACATGACCTGGTCAAACCCATTCTTTAAAAAAATAAAAAATAAAAAAAAATCACTTTGGTGACTGGATGAAAGAAAAATTAAAGTGGGGAGAGGCTCGAGGCAGGCAGGCTCCCAGACTATTGTAATAATTCAGGTATGAAGTGATGAAGATCTGCACTAGGGTCATGGCAATGTCAGAGGAGAAAAAGGGGAGTATTTGAGAACTTGACATCAGTAGGCCTTGACATCAGAATGATTTTGGGGGGAAGGAGGTAGAGATTGTGAGAAGTTGAAGATAACACCTCTGTTGTGTTTTGGGGGACTGGGAAGATAGTGTTGGCCTCTATAAAAAAAAAGGGAGGTAAGGGAGGGTTTAAGGAAAAAGCTATATGAGTTCAGTTTTGAATATGTCAAATTTAAGATGTTTACCAGACATTCAATTAATGTGTTTCTTTTTTCTTTTCTTTCTTTCTTTCTTTTCTTCCAATTAATGTATTTCAAAGGAAGTTGTGAGATGTGACAGTGGAGCTCAGAAGAGATTTTTTTTTTTTTTCAGAAGAGATTTTGGAGCAGAATTGGTAGATTTGAGAGTCATCAGCAGTAATTAAATCCACTGGAATTGATAGGATCACCAAGTGAAGTAGTAGAGAGGGAGAAGAAGAGAAGACTAGAAGTCTCAGGGATACCTACATTTAGAGGGCCAACCTATAAGTTGAATAAACTCATTTTTTTTCAAAGATGCCCTCAAACAAGCAGATAACCAGAGCCTGTAGACATTTAGAGTCATGGAGAGAGAGAGAGAGAGAGAGAGAGAGAGAGAGAGAGAGAGAGAGAGAGAGAGAGAGAGAGAGAGAGAGAGAGAGGGAGGGAGGGAGGGAGGGAGAGAGAGGGGGGGGAGAGAGAGAGAGTGTCATTGGCTAATTTCATTCTCATGATATCTCTCCTTATTTTGTGCACAAAATGGCCTATTCAGAATAAATATTTCCCCTTTCCTGGGGTCTTTCTTTTATTTTTGCTTATACAGTGGGAAAAAACCCCCAAAACACCACACACTCTCTTTGGGGTCAGAGCACCCAATTCCATTCCAGACATATATGACTTTGAGCAAGTCACAATCTTCCCAGGTTTTAATTTTCTTAAATGCAAAATTAGGGGGTTAGGGTATATGATCTCTGATCTCCTAACTGGAGAAAACTGTAGTTGGATAAAACAATTAAGACCTAAGTTATTCACTTCATTTAGCCTTTCAAATGCATTTACTGGCTAGACAGAGAGTTTAGGTTCACTGCCAGAAGTCTAGTACTATCATCTTCCCTTCTCCCACTCCATTTTACTTTAGAAGAAACTCAAGTCTAAGTAGATTAATGGACATGTCAGAAATCAGATTTGAACCCAGATATTTTCAGAGTAAGTACTTTTTCCATACTGCCTCACTGCCCTGATTTATTTCTCTAAGCCCCTTTCCCTAGGGGCTAGGTAAAAAGTGCAACAGATCCTTATGGGTAGAGAACCAATACATATTTACTGAATTGAATTAAAATGCAGTTAGTAGAAATGGAGAGAAAGATACAAATTTAGCTCCAGTCATTTATGCTCAAATTTGGTTCTTTCTAAAGTAGGAATAACAATGTGGAACCCTCAGGTGGCAGGTGCAGCAAAAGTACGGAAGAGCATCATATTACTAAGTTGCTGAGGTTAATATCTTCTGCTTTGACGGCTCCATTGAATATAATCTGTGGTAAAGTGGAAAAAATTAATGAATAGCCTTGTTGGATATAAAATTGATTTCTTTAGCAAATATTAGTTTGGGAGTCCCATGTGTGAAACTGTCATGGAGTGTCATAGTCCATTTTGCCTAGTTGATTGTAGAGGTATATTCAATTTCAGCATCAGAATATTTCTCGTTTTTCACATTTAACAGTTGAAGTTCAAATGTATTTCAGTGTGAACCTTTATTTATTTAGAGATACTTGAAAGAATGATTTTTAAATGTACTCTTTATATGGGCATCTCTCTCTTTCTGTCTCTGTTTGTCTCTCTTTTCTTTAAAGACATTTGAATACCTCTCACTGTTTTAATAAGACTACATAGAGAATATTGTGTTCTCTTTTGAGTGTCATATTATGAGAAGGTCATTGTCAAGGAGAATGTTTTGGGTATTGGAGATTGTATGCTATATGAGGATTGGTTAAAGGAAATGAATTTATTTAGATCAAACCTAGAGGAAAAGTATTGAAGGTTAAATGGTAGCTGCTGCTGCCTTGAAACAATTTATAGATTTAGCTAGCTTATCAGTTGGGAAGGTGGCCTTGGGATGAAGAAGACTTGGATTCAAGTTTACTTCTGACAAAACACTGACTGTGTGATCCAGGGGCACTTAACCTCTCGATTCTCCAGGTAAGTCTTTAAGACTCAATTACCGAGGAGGCATAAATCGCATTTAATAAATCACCTCTAGTTACTGATTCTCATGAAATCTGAGATCTTATTTTTAAAAATTAGTAATCATGTGATCATAGACCTTAGAGGTTATCTTTTTCCAGTTCTCTCTTACAAATTAAGAAATGGAGGGCCAGAGAAGTTAAAACTCATTTTATAAGTGGCAGAGCTGAAATTTGAAGCCACATTGTCTGATTCCCAACTCTGGTACTTTTTACTCTTTCCCTGCGCATGGAACTGTGTTTGTGTTAGGGGTGGGGGAACATCCCACTAATAAACTAAATAGAAGAGATTTATTTTAGCATCCTAATAACATACCAGAAAAGGAACCAATATTTAAAAATGTCCCTCCTAGATTTAAGTGAAGCTGTTTGGTGTAGTATATAGAGCTGGTTTTAATTCAGGTTGACCTGAGTTCAAATCTCACCTCCATCCCATGACTGTCTGAGTGACCTTGGATAAGTCACAATTTTTTAGTGCTCGAGCTAGTACTCAGATTATAAATTGTAGAGAAGGTGGCAACCTGAATTGGTAGAAGAACTTTCCTTTTCTGGGAGTTTTCCTATCCAAATGAATAAAGCAGATAGGTGGCTCAGTGGTTAATTTGGAGTGGGGAAAATCTGCATTAAAATTCTGCTAAGTGACCCTGGAATGGTCACTTATGTACCTGTTTCCTCATCTAACAAATGGGGGAAGGGAAGAATTGAATCTAATGGGCTCTTAGGTCTTTTCTAACTTTAAATCTCTGATCCTATAAAAATCAGGGGTCTTAATTACAGATTTAAAGTTGGAAAAACCCTTTGAGTTCATCCAGCCCAAGCCTTTAGCCCACTGATAAGAGATCCGCAACTGCTGTGTTATTTATGAAGTTGCCCGGGGGGTTAAATGACTGGTCCAGGGTCATACAGTGCGATTTGAACTCATCATGCTCACTCCAGAGCCGCCTTTTTGACGATTACACCTGGCGGCCTATAACCTCCGCCCCCTCAATTGCCCAATAAGGAAAATGGCGTCCCAAGGAAGGAAACGTTTGGAGCTGCGAGAATTCCATCCTCTCAGCCAATAGAAGCAGGGCGAGGACAAGAGTATCTAGGGCTTCAGAATCCAGGAGCGGGGCCACGCCCCAACAGAAACCCTGCTCTGAAAGGGCGTTAAGACTGCAGGATGGGCAATGAAGCTGGAGCCATCTGAGGCAGAAAAGCAGGCGGCGGCGGGACTGAGTGGACTGAGATAGATGTGCCTAGGATTGAGTCGTCTGTGCAGGGGTGGGGGGGTTCCGATCGATGTCAAGAAATGACCAACACCGCACAGCCTCGCAAAGAGGGCTCCTCAGATTTCCTTTCGCAATATGAACACATCTGCGCGCTCCAGGGCTTGGTACCTCTCCCAGCGGTGAGGACCAGCCTGAAGATGGGTATGCTGAGCTTTAATGCGGATCGCCTCCGCCTACTGGACTGGGTGCCTTTGCTGAGCGCCTTGAGGATCAACAAAACCCTGCCCTCCGTCTCAATCAGGAGCACCTTTCAGCCATCCTTGCAAGACACTATGATTGAGAAGCATAAATCCTATACGAGAAGGCGCATCCCTGCCGTAACCACTAAAGAAGTCACTATCCAGTTGTGTAAAGCTATCAAAGGCTGCTTAACCACATCTACTGCTCTGACCAACCTCGAGTTTCAGGGAATCCTTTTAAGAGGGCGAGATATAATGTTCTTAGCCAAGGGATTGAATAAATCAGCATCCCTCGTACACCTCTCTCTGGCGTTTTGTCCAATTGGAGATGTAGGTTTAGAAATTCTCTGTCAAAATTTAAGGAGCGTAACAACCCTGAAGACTGTAAACTTCACTGCGTGCAATCTTACTTGGAGGGGAGCAAAACACATATCCACTGTCTTAAAATACCAGGCAGTAAAAAGACATGAGGAAGTTTGGGCTGCCAATCTTCGCAGCAGGAATGCTGATCTGGAAGGCATGGGTGGCTTGAAGCGAGTCACTTTCAATTCCAACCCACTTGTAGGCGATCAAGGTGCCCATGCTTTTGCCGACTCGATTTGTGACAATTTATGGCTGAGAGCCCTTGACCTGCAGTTGTGTGGAATTAGCAGTGGGGGTGCCAAAGCTTTACTAGATAGTCTGGAATCCAATGCAACCCTAGTGATTCTGGACATACGAAAAAACCCACTTGTTGATCATTCTTTGATGAGGGCAATTATTGATAAACTTAACCATAACGCAAAGAGTACTAAATCAGAGTTTAAATGGTTGAGTTCTTCCTCTTTAAAGGACTTTTTCAAAAGCAAACAGAAAAGAAGAACTATAATTCTGGGAAGTGGTCGAAAAGGAAAAGCTACTATTCGAATTGGCATACCGTCCAAGAAACCCATATTGACTGGAAGAAGATATATCCCCGCGAAGGATTTTTATGTCCCAGATCCACCACCAGGTGTACCTTGGCGTACAGCAGAACGGGCAAAGAGGTATAGGGGTTTCCCACAGATCAAAACCAGAGATATATCTTGTTGAATGAGATGCCAAATTTTGTCAACTTTTCAAGTGAAAGAAAACTTGAAGAGAAAGATATCCATTTGAAAGAGGGAAATGAGATAGCATGGTTCAAAATAAACTCACACCTTGCCTTAAACACATATTTTGTAAAAACAAGAGAAGAACTATGGTGCCCTTATGAGAATCATTGAAACTACATTAAATGGAATATTCAAATCTGTATTGCTGAAGTGGAAATTCATCCCAATTAATTGCCTCTAATAATTTAGATAGTATTTGCTAGTTCGCAAGGAAGTTCCCCAAATGTATGACTAAATTCTTATCCTTTTTTTGATTTAGTTTTTTTTTTAAAGAAGAAAAATAGTTTTATTTTTTTTTTCTCCTAAGGCGTACCAGGAAAATCTTATTAAAACATGTAAATCCCCAGTGATTATCAGGTGATCAAATAAGAATTTGCCATTTTTGAAATGCTAAGCATTGGATTCTGAATGTAATACCCCCCAAAGAGGGTTCAACCTGGTCCATTTAATAATGCATACTTCATTTACAGTTCTGAGTACTATCCTTCTTCCAGCTATGATATTTCCCTCAGTCATAGTGTTGATGCATGTGGATCTCTAAGTACATTTTAAAGTAGAACAACAACGGGATGATACACTCCACAAATTCATGAAGAGGAAATAGACATATTTCGGCACGGGAGAATATTTATGCATTATTTAACAGCAATAATGTTTGAATTCATACATTATGCAAATGCAGTTATAATCAGGAAAATTAAAGAACTTGGACTGCTGGCTGCAACATCTTTAAATCCACCATTAGGTACCTAGCTATGCATAACATTTAATACCATACAATGTTCCACAGTGGTATGTCATTTGAAGAGAAAAGTTATCAGAGATTAACAGAGTATAGAATGAAAACCCCTGATTTGCTACCCCAAAAATGACCAATATAAATTTTTCGGTAAATAAGGAGTCAGAGACTCATAGATTTAGACCTGGAAGGGTCCTTCGCCGCCCTTGACTCTTCTCTCTCCATTTTAGAGATGTGGATACTGAGCTCAGAAAAGGCAGTTTGTCCAAAAGTTCACAGCAATTAAGTAACAGAAGATCTATTTGAATCTAGATCCTTTTGAAAGCAAAGCCTGTGCTGGCTGCAGAACCTTTACCACATAAGGATGTGGTAAAGATGAAATTCACTTTGTAATTGATAGTGTCTTGACTTTTCTAACTCTCTTATGGCCAAATACTAAATTCTCCCCCTCCCCTATCAATGAAAAAAAAAGTAAAAGTAGGCTTCTTTTTACCTACTTGCTTTCTTCCTTGGCAATTTTCATTCACTCCTAGATTTCTGGCCATTGTCTCTATGTAGATGACACTCAAATATCTACCTCCCTTCTGAGCTCCATGAAAACATTTCCAAATTCTCATTGGACATTTTCAACTCATAAATTTGCTAGTGTTACAAACTCAGACCTAGAAAGACATTCATTCCTCAGTGCTTGACATATAGTAGGCATTATTTAAATAACGGGGGTGGTGGTTGTTGATATTCTAATCCGAGGTGGAAAGAGTTGTAGAATCAAAAGATCTGAGTTCAAATTCTGCCTGAAATATTCCATGCATCCCTGGACAAATTATCTCCCTGGATTTCATTTTTCTTGTTACTAAAATGAGAGGGTTAGACTACATGGTCTTTGAGGTATGTATCTTCCAGGTATATTTAAGGATCCTATGATCAATTTAACTGAAAGCAATTCTTCCTCCAGTGTATTTTGATAGAATTTAATTTGAGCCATTCAAATATCATTTAGTATATGCTGCCTTGCATTGTAGCTATATTTAGAAATGTGTCCTATCTTCTCTTGGATTGTTAGCTCTATGAGGGTAGGAACATGACACATTTTTATTTTTGAATTCTCTATAGTGCTTCAGTAAAATGCCTTACAAATATTAGAAATTCAGTACTATTTGAATACCTGAATGGGAGACTGGATTTGAAGTCAGACATTCTAACTGTAGTATAATTATGTTAGGGTGAATAGTATAGCTCCACTCTGACCCTTTGGAAAGTAGTGCTTCAGAAAAGATAAGTTTCTAAGGTATAATTTAAAAGGATGTTGGTTGAGAAAAGGAAAGGCATTTTAAATGGATTGGCTCATGCTGCAAAAGCATAGAGGAAAAAGAAAACTATTAGTTGGGGATTGGCAAAACAAATTTGCCTGAAGGCTCTATGGCAGTTTTGTTCAGGATAGAAATTAAAGAGGAAAGTAGACAGATTAGGGTAGGATTTCTTAAACTTTTTTCCATTTGTGACCCCTTTTGCCTCAGGATTTCTTGAACTTTTTCCATTTGTGATCTTTTTTTTTTTTTTTTTTTTTTTTTTTGCCCAAGAAATTTTTATGTGGCCCCTGGTATACAGATATATAAACTAGGTATATAAATCAAACATTTACTGATAATAAGTCATAATTTTGTCACTTCCACATTCAGTTATAAAACCCCATGTGGATGGGTCATGAAACAGTTTAAGAAGCTGGTATTTAGAGAAGCCCAAATAATATAGGATCTTGATTTTATAGTTATTGGATTTAATTTGATGCAAAAGATTATGGGGAACTGTTAGAGGTATATAAAATGATGGAAGTGACTTGGCAGAAGCCTTGATTCTATGGTCAAGGAATTTTAATTTGATGTGGAAGTATGGAAAAAGCATTGCACAGATTTGAAAATGGAAGTGAGTTAGCAAAAATGGCACTTGATAAAGATGTTATTGCTGTCAAAACAGGTTAACAGTCTAAACAAAGAGTAACCTTGAGGACAATTCAGCTAATTAATAAGAACTATTTCCAGCATTCACAGGCAGTTATATGGATACAAAGGAAATTTCCTTAACCTAAAACAGTTTAGTTTACAATTTAGTAGATGGGTAATCCAAGTGACAAGTGACAGACTTTAAAAAAAAGATTTTTTTTTGGTGAAAAAGAGAGGCACAGAGTGAAACAATTTTTGAGATGACACTCTCGAAATTAACTGTAGGAGTAAGACAGCTAGATGTTGAATGGATAGAGCTTTGGGCTTGGAATCAGCAAGAACTGAATTCAAATTCAGTCTCAGAAAATTCCTAGCTCAATGACTTTGGGCAAGTTTGCAACTAGAGAAGAGAATGGCAAACCACTCCAATAAATTTGCCAAGAGAATATCACGGGTCCATGGGATCCCAAGAGACAGCAAGGTAATGATTAAACAATAAAACCCCCAAGAAAATGTTGAGGACAAAGATCATAAGAATGACCAGAGATAATAATGAAGAGAAACATGTTCTAAGCTTTCAAAGTTAGTATAGGGGAGCAAATGCTAGACTTGGAGATAGACTTGAAATCTATCTCAGCTCACTAGCTCTGTGAACCTATTCTGCTTATGATTTCTTCTAGTACAGCACTATTCTATCTTAATCACGTACCATAACTTGTTAAGCTATTCTTCATTTGATTCTCAGTTTCTAATTCATTGCCAACAAATAAGACTTGCTATAAATGTTTTTGTATGTATAGATCCTTTTTTCTTTTCTTTCATCTCTTTGTCATACAGACCTAGTAGTGGTATTTCTGGATCAGATAGTATGTACAGTTTTATGCCTTTTGTACATAATTTCAAATTGTTTTCCAGAATCTTTGGACTAGTTCACAGCTCTATCAACAGAGGATTAGTGTACCTATTGTTCTATATCCTTTCCAGCATTTATTATTTTCCTTTTTTTGGTCACAATAGCCAACTTGAAAGGTATGAAGTTAGGGTTAGAGTTGTTTCAATGTGCATTTTTCTAATGAATAGTGATTTAGAGTATTTTTCATATGACTATTGATTAGATATCTTTTGTTCATATTCTTTGACCAGTTTATCAATTGAGGAATGGCTTTAATTTCTACAAGTAAATAATTTAGCTATATATTTAAGAAATAAAGCATTTTTCTGATAAACTTGCTATAAAATTCCCCTCTTCCCATTTTTAGCTTTCCTTCTAATTTTAGTTGTATTGGTTTTTGTTTGTGTAAGCCTTTTAAAATTAAAGGCATTCAAAATTATCCACCTCCATACCCATGAATCTTTCTTTTGTTTAGTCATAAACTTTTCCTTTTTCTAGATATCTGACAGAATTTTTTTATTTTTTATTTTTATTTTAGAAATTTTAAAAATTTATTTAACTTATTTATGTCTAAATTATACACTCATTTTGACTTTATCTTGATTTATCATGTGAGATATTGGTCAATATCTAGTTTCTCTCAAACTGCTTTCCAGCTTTTCCAGAAATTGTTGTCATATACTAAGTTCTTTCCCCAAAAACTTAGATCTTTGTTTTTATCAAATACTAGATTACTATGATCATTTATGACTATATTTTATGTATAATCTAATCTGTTCTACTCATCCACCAGTCTTTATTGTTTTGATAATATAGTTTTAAATCTGGTACTGCTAGGTCACTTTCCTTCACATTTTTTCCATTGATTCCCTTGGTATTCCTGATCTTTTATTCTTTTTTTAATTTTTTTAAATTAATTTTTATAATTATAACATTTTCTTTGGCAGTACATATGCATAGGTGATTTTTTTTTTTTTTTTTTTTTTTTTTTAACAAATTATCCCTTGTACTCCCTTCTGTTCCGAGTTTTTCCCCTCCTTCCTTCCACCCCCTCCCCTGGATGGCAGGCATTCCCATACATATTAAATATCTTATAGTATATACTAGGTACAATATATATGTGCAGAACCGAATTTTGTTGTTGTTGTTGCAAAGGAAGATTGTATTCACAAGGTAAAAATAATCTGGGAAGAGAAACAAAACAAAACAAAACAAAACAAAACAAAGAAACAAACAAACAAAAAAAAACAATGCTCACAGTTTACACTCATTTCCCAGTGTTCCTTTTCTGGATGTAGCTGATTCTGCCCATCATTGATCAATTGGAATTGGATTAGTTCTTCTCTATGTTGAAGATATCCACTTCCATCAGAATACATCCTCATACAGTATCATTGTTGAAGTGTATAATGATCCCCTAGTTCTGCTTGTTTCACTCAGCATCAGTTGATGTAAGTCTCTCCAAGCCTCTCTGTATTCCTCCTGTTGGTCATTTCTTACAGAGCAATAGTATTCCATAACATTCATATACCATAATTTACCCGACCATTCTCCAATTGATGGACATCCATTCATTTTCCAGTTTCTAGCCACTATGAAAAGGGCTGCCACAAACATTTTGGCACATACAGGTCCCTTTCTCAGCTTTAGTATTTCCTTGGTATTTAAGCCCAGTAGTAGCACTGCTGGATCAAAGGGTATGCACAGTTTGATAACTTTTTGGGCATGGTTCCAAATGCTCTCCAGAATGGCTGGATTCTTTCACAACTCCACCAACAATGTATCAGTGTCCCAGTTTTCCCACATCCCCTCCAACATTCATCATTATTTGTTCCTGTCATCTTAGCCAATCTGACAGGTGTGTAATGATATCTCAGAGTTGTCTCAATTTGCATTTCTCTGATCAATAGTGATTTGGAACACTCTTTCATATGAGCAGAAATAGTTTTAATTTCATCATCTGAAAATGGTCTGTTCATATCCTTTGACCATTTATCAATTGGAGAATGGTTTGATTTCTTATAAATTAAAGTCAATTCTCTGTATATTTTGGAGATGAGGCCTTTCCTGATCTTTTATTCTTTCAGAAGAATGTTGGTACTATTTTTAATTTTCTCTCTATAAAAGAATTTGTTGGTAATTTTATTGTTATGGCACTGAATAAGTAAGTTAATTTATGTAAAATTGTCATTTTTATTATATTGGCTCAACCAACTTAGGAATCATTAATGTTTAAATATTTGTGTGAAAAGTATATTGTAATTGGGTCCATGCAATCCCTTGATTTGGGTCAGCTAGTAGTGTAGTGACTAGAGTGCTGTCCCTGGAGTCAAGAGGACCTTATATCAAATCTAGTCTCAGACACTTATTAGTTGTGTGGTCCCAAGCAAGTCATTTAACACTATTTGCTTAAGTTTCATCATTTTTAAAATGAATTGAAGAAGCAAATGGTAAACCACTTCAATATCTTTACCAATAAAACTCCAAATGGAATTACAAAATATTGAACATGACTAATCTATCAACAACAAAAAAAGTCCCTGGATTTGCCTTGGCAAATATGACTCATAAATATTTTAAAATGTCTTCAGTTACTTCAAGTAGAATTTGCCTTATTCCTTGCAGGTTTTGTTGACAATATATAGAAACATTAATGATTTATATGGGTTTATTTTATATTTTGCAATTTGCTGAAGTTCATTGTTTCAACTAGTTTTTTAGTTGATTTTCTAGGGTTCTCTTAAGTATAGTATATCATCTACAAAGGATGAGAGTTTTGTTTCCTCATAGCCTATTTTTATTCCTCTAGTTTCTTTTTTCTTGTTTTATTGTTATAAATGCATTTCTAATACCATATTAAATAATGATGATGAAAATAGATATCCTTTCCTTACTCTTGATCATATTGGAAAGATTTCTAACTTGTCCCCATTTCAGATAATACTTGTTCTTGTCTTTAAATAGGTATTTCCATGTTTAAAAAGGCACTATTTATCTCTGTACTTTCTAGTGTTTTTCAATAGGAATGGGTGTTATATTTTGTCAAAAGCTTTTTCTGTATCTGTTGATATAATCACATGATTTTTGTTGTTTTTCTTATTAATATGGTCAATTATGACACACAAACCAACAAACACTATGTTAGATAAAACCAAAGATCTAAGCTTTTTGGGCAAGAACTTAACCATCTTGACAAAAATTTCTGAGAAAACTTAAAAGCAATTTGAAAGAAACTAGGTATAGACCAACTAGGAGTAGTGAAGCGATTACAGCAATATATCACAAAGATCATGCACCAACTAGGTGGGAATTACATACATACATACATATATGTATATATATATGTCTATATGTATATATAGATATATGTGTGTTATATATAGATAGATCTATATGTATGCTTTTTGTGATATATTGCTGTAATACCTTTGCTAGTATTTTATTTAAAATATTTCTATCAATATTCATTAGGAAAATTGTCCTATAATTTTCTTATTCTGTTTTTACACTCTCTGGTTTAGTTATCAAGACCCATTTGTGTCATAAAATGAATTTGGTAGTACTCCATATTTACTTATACTTTCAAACAATTTATATACTAATTGGATTAATTATTCCATAAATGTTTGGTAGAATTCACGTGTAAATCCATCCAGTTCTGGGACTTTTTTTCTTGAGAAGCTCATTTATGGTTTACTCCTTTTTTTTTTTTTCTAAGATAGGATTATTTAAGTATATATGTCCTCTTTTACTAATCTTTGTTTTTTTTTTTTTATTGTTGTTTGTTTTGTTTTGTTTTTCGTAAATATTCATCTTTTAAATTTAGACTATCAATTTTAAAGTTACAACATTGGACCATGTAACTTCTTAACAATATGCTTTAATTTCATCTTTCTTGCATTGCATTCACCCTCTTTATTTTTGATGATAGTAATTTCATTTTTTTTTTAAAAGTCAACTAATGGTTTTTTCTATTTTTTTTTTTTTTTTGGTAATACCAGTTTCCTTGTTTTATTTAGTTTATTTTCAATTTTGTGCATTTCTCCTTTTATTTTTAGTTTGCTTTTTCTCTAAGTTTTTAATTGAATGATCAATTCATTGATCTATTTTTCCTGTCATATATTATTTGAGACATAACTTTTTAATAAAACAAATAATTCATTATCAGTGAAAAAATACATTTGTTTAAATAACTGTAAAAAATAAAATAAATTATAAAAAAAAAAGAAGAGAGATAGCTAAATTCTGCTTTGGCTGCATACCACAAATTTTGATATGTTGTATCATTGTTGTCATTATCTTTAACATTTATTGATTATTTCTATAATTTATTCTTTCACCCACTCATTCTTTGATTTGATTATTTAGTTTTCATTGGGTTTTTAAACTGGCCTTTGCAATCATTTATTGAATGTATTTTTTTTTTTTTTTTGCATTATGGTTTATAAAGTGTGTCTTTGATATTTCTGCTTTTCTGAATTTGCTTATGAGGTTTTTTTTTTTTTTTTTTTTTTTTTTTTTTTTTTTACCCTAATATATGGTCATTTTTTTTTTTTAAGGTACCATGTACAACTGAGAAAAAAAAAATGTGTTCCTTTTTATTCTCATTCCATTTTCTCCAGAGATCTATTTTACTTAAATTTTCTAAAATTCTATTTATCTCCTTAATTTCTTCCTTACATATTTTATGATTAGATTGATCTACCTCTAAGATTGGAAAGTAGAGATCTTCCATTAGTCTTGTTTTACTGTCTCTTTCCTCAGGTACCTCATTTAATATTTTCTTTAAGAATTTGTTGTCACTAAATATTTAGTACTGATTTTACCTCATTATCTATGGTGCCTGTTAGCAAGATGTGATTTCCCTACTTTTCTCTTATTATTGTTCAGTCATTTTAGTTATGTCCAAATCTAGTGCCCCACTTGGGGTTTTCTTGACAAAGATATTGGAGTGGTTTGCCATTTCCTTTTCCAGCTCATTTTATAGATGAGAAAACTACAGTTAATAGAGTTAAATGACTTACTAGGGTCACATACCTAGTAAGTGTCTGAAGTCAGATTTGAATTCAGATCTTCCTAATAGGCCTGGCATTCTAAGATTGAGATTGCTATTCCTGACTTTATTTCATCTGAAGCGTAATAGTTTCTATTCTGTCCCTTATTTTAACTCTGGTTCCATTTTAAGTATATTTCTCATAAACAACATACTTCGATTCTGCTTTCGAACCTATTCTGCTATGTGTGTCTGTTTAATGGGGGAATTCATGCCATTCACATCGATAGTTGTCATTATTAACTGTGCATTTCACTTCATTTTATTTTGTTCTGTTTTATCTTCCCACTGCCTCCATTAAGTTACCTTCCTCTTTATTACCCCCACTCTGACCTTATCTTCCTCCTATCCTACTTTCTTGTGAGATAAGATAGATTTCTATATGAGAGAGATTCTCTCTTTGAATTAATTCAGATGAGACTAAGATTCAAGTGCTGTCTGCCCCATCATATTTTCTCTTTTACTGTAAAAAATATGTCCTTGTGTACTTTATGTGAGATAATTTCTCCAATTCTCAATTTTATTCCCCCTTTTCTTAGTGCATCCCTTTTATTTCCACCTATTTCTTTTTAAAATCCCAACATAATCAAATCAATCCTTTACTCTTTTCTATGTAGAATCTTTCTTAGTGTTCTAATAATGAAAACATTGTTAGGAACTAAATTTATCATCTTTCCATATAGGAATATAAACAGTTTAACCTTAGTGAGTCCCTTATGATTTTTCTTTCATATTTGCCTTTTTATGCTTCTCTTGAATCTTGTATTTGAAAGTCAAATTTTCTATTCAGCTTTGTCTTTTCATTAAGAATTCTCAAAAATCCTCTATTTCATTGTTTCCATTTTTCCCTTGAAGGATTATACTCAATTTTGCTGGGTAGTTTATTTTTGGTTGTAATGCTAGCTCCTTTGTTTTTCAAAGTATCTTATTCCTAGTCCTTCATTCCTTTAAGAAAGTAGCTGCTAAATCTTGTTGGTAGCTTCCCAGTATTTGCTAGCTGCTTGAAATGTTTTCCCTTTGACCTTGGAGATCTGTAATTTGGCTCTACTATTCTGGAAGTTTTTGTTTTGGGATCTTAAGAGGTGATTGATATATTGTCTCAATTTCTATTTTTGCCCTCTGGTTCTAGGATATCAAGGATATTTTTTCTTGATAATTTCTTGAAATATGTTGTCTAGGCTCCTTTTTTGATTATGGGTTTCAGGTTGTTCAGTAATCCTTAAATTATCTCTTCTTATTCTATTTTCCAGATAAGTTATTTTTCTGATGAGATATTTCACATCTATTCTTTCTCATTCATTTTTTTTTTTTTTTTTTTGGATTGTTTATTGATGTCTCATGGAGTCACTAGCTTTCATTTGCCCAATTTTAATTTTTAAGGAATGATTTTCTTCAGTGGGCTTTTATATGTCTTTTTCCTTTTGCCTAATTCTGCTTTTTAAGAAGTTATTTTTATCAATGAAATCCTGTACCTCTTTTTCTATTTGGCTAATTTTGTTTTTTTCTGCTTTTTTTTAACCAAGCTATTATTTTATCTTTTCATAATTTTCTTTCCTTGTTCTTGTTTGTTTACTTAATTTTTCTTCTATAACTTTTATTCAATTTTCAAAATAATTTTTTAGGTCTTCTAAGAATTTTCATTGGGCTTATCTCCAATTTTCATTTTTCTTTGAGGCTTTACTTGTAGTTGTTTTGTAACACTGCTCTAAAGACATCGTTGTCTTCTTCTGAGATTGTATTTTAAACCTTTCCTGTCACCAAAGTAGCTTTTAAAAGTTGGGTTCTTTTTGTTGTTGTTATTGTTTGCTTATTTTTCTAGCCTATTTTTTTATTTTGAACTTTGTGGTAAAGCTGCACTCTGTTCCAGGAGTGAGGATGAGAGGACATTGTTCTGTGCTTCAGACTTTTTCACACTACTTTTTTTTTTAGAGCTGGCTCTGGATGTTTAATTAGTTTTCAATGCTTCCAAGTTGTTATCATTTTGGGGTAGGTTTGATCATTTCTTCCTTGTGACTGAAATTGATACTGCTCCTCAAGGCTCCTGCTTCCTTGGGACCAGAAGTAATAATATTCTTCAGGATCAGTACCTTCTAGTCTGAGAGAATTGTTTGCAAATACTTAAGAGGTTAAATGATGTGCCCAAAATGACACACCAGTTTGTTAGAAATGGGACTTGAACCCCTAAGATTCCCTTCTCCAAGGCCAGATCTCTACTCACCATGCTATGCTGCTTCTTACTGAATCATAGAATACTTAATAAAAGAAATTTTTCATAATTCCTTAGAAAAGCAAAAGTAATGCTCATTAAACAAAACCCAAAAACCAACGGCATGATTTTTTGAAGTATAGTTCACATTGGACAAACTTTGTTTACATTTTTGACAGAGTAACTAAAGAGGTGGATGCATAGAATTCTTTGGACATTGTAAATAAGATCATAATATTATAGTTTTAGAGCTGTTAGGACCTCAGAAATAATTCAGTCCATTCCCTTAATTTTGCACATGAAGAAACTGGGTCCCAGGAAAGTTAAGTGAGTAATAGAGATACTGGCTAGATGACAGTCATCTTAGGTGGATTTGATTCTCACAAGCAAGGATTCAGCATCTCGTGATTGATTAGACCTCAAGAATAGTCACTAATGGGTTTATTTTGGCTTGGAAGGAGGTCTCAAGTAGAGTGCTCTAAGGAATAGCTTTTGGTCTGGTGGTGTTTAACATTTTTATCAGTGATTTGGAAAAAGACAAAGATGACATGTCAGATTTGCATATGCTTTAAGCCAGGAGGGATAGAAGAGTAATGAAAGATTCTTGCCAGCTGAAATCACTCAGGAAATCAAATTGTTAAATTTTTTTATATTCGTGTTTATGGTTTAGAAATTGGCAAATGCTACAAATCAGGGCTCAAATTATTTTGTTGACTGACTAGATTTAAGAAAGTGATGGAACAAACATTAATAATGAAGTTTATGTTTAAAACTCTCTTGGGAGTATACATGTTTTTCTTCATCTTTAAGAGGGTTAAGGTTTAACCTTGTGAAGATTAAACATTTCCCAGTATATCCCTGGATACCTAACACTTTGGATTGCCATCAGGATTAAATAAAAGATCTTACTGAGCTAGAACATTGGGCAAGAAGATGGCAACAGATTTTTTTTTTTTTTTTCTAGGGTGTTCTCCAAATAAGCCATTCAACTATTTTACCTCCAGGGACTACAAGATTACCAGTATTTCTTTCAGATGGCCATTTTTCTAAGTATAATCCCTCAATTTAACATTGGTGGAGCTCTGAAATCCTCTTGCTGTTGCTTGTAGAGAAGGAGTGAGGAGGGAAAAGTAAAAAAAGGAATTCATGTCAAAAATAGATCTTTTAAAATGTGAATTTTTTAAAGTATCATTTTAGAGGAAGCTTGTTAAGAAGCCATTCTGTATTAGAGAGGAGATAGAAACCTCAGAAAAACCAGATTTTCGAATTGATGTGTTGACACAGCCATAACAGGAGAAGCTGAAGAAGGCTGCTCTACGGTAATTAAACTGAAGAAGGAAAAAGATGCTCATTATTATCTGTTACCATAGCAGTGTTGGAGCTGTCATGCAGAAGGCTGGATTAGCATTTACATTGCAAATCTCATTTTCCACCCCCCTCTACCACCCCCGGTCATAACTCACACTGAAAAATTCACTTTAGGTGAAAATTCTTTACCTTTCTGTTGGCCTGTGTCACAACACACATGCACCCGAAGTCTATTCTAGTTGTCTAAATATTGAAGGGATGCTTCATGATGCATCAACTCTATGCAATATCTTTCTTTTGTTTATCACTAGCCATCTTGAAACACTAGCAGTCCATAGCAGGAGGAGAGAATTCTTTATATTACAGAGATTATTGATAAAAAGATAATTTTGTGTTGTGAAACAGGTTAATAAGGAAGAATATTACTAGCCATTCATCTTTCTGCCTCCAAGGCAAAGGAGATCTTCCAGAGAGATAGTAGTTGCTGTCATTTTTAGATTTAATTTTAATTTCCCCAATATAATTGTTATATGGCTGGAGACCTGGGGTGGAAAAATATCCTCAATTTCTTGATCCATTGATGAGCCATTGGCACCTCTTTTTTCCTCCTAATTTAAGAAAAGTGGAACACAATACCTGAGCTTTAGTTTCCTTTTATTTCATTTTCTGTAGTCATTTTGAAGGACATGTTGCTATTCATTTACAGATACCTTTATATTTCAGCATGTGCAGCTTTGCAATAAATGTTGCTATTTTTTGTTATTAGTCCTTGGTTCTCAAAGAGGAACATAATATCAGGGAGGTGATGTCATATGAATGTAAATTGGATTGAAGTGAGGAAGGGCTGTGCAGAGTCACCAGCTTCTCTCTCTCCTCAAGAACCATCAGGGTCCAGTGGCAAGATATAGATAAGGATGATTGGAAATGGCCCTGGATGCAGTGGGAGATTTTGGACTGCTTAAGCTAAAGTCTTTAACAAGTCTCAGTTTGAAAGGCCATGTCCAATCAATGGTTAAGGCTAGGTAAGAAATGAGGCAGATGACCCTGGGCAAGTCACTTAACCCTGATTGCCTCAACAACAACAGCCTCTTTTATCTATTCAAGATACTCCCAGATATCAATGTGGGAGGGGAAAAAGCTCTTGAAAATCTCAATTTCTGGTCAAAACAGGTACAATTGCTATTTACATTCACTTTGGCCTAGGACCTATTGTTGGTCAATCAATGAGAGCTAGAGTGATTTGGGTTTAAGGCATGGTTAAGCAACAAGACAATATACACATGATGAATGGAATGAGGACTGAAAGACTCAAATCATCCCATTTATTTCCTTCCATGAGCTAAAATGCTGCTGATGTTAACTCTTTTTTTTTTTTTTTTTTTTTTTTTTTTTTAAATCTCCTGAGGCTGGGATTAAGTGATTTGCCCACGGTAGGAAGTGTTAAGTGTCTGAGACCAGATTTGAACTCGGGTCCTCCTGAATTCAAGGTTTGTGCTCTATTCACTTCGTTACTTTGCTGCCCCTAGTTAACTCTTGAAAAGATTAAAAACAAGAATGTGTGGAAGATAGAAGTACATTCTGATAGCCCTACAAGGTCTACCTACTTGACAAAATAAGCCTTTTCAGTTTCAGCTGAGTCCTCTTAAACACACAGTGGCAAATAGTATAGCAACTGAAATTGGTATAGAAGGAAATTAGGATCACATTAAAGGACACATCAGTGTGTCAAGGTCCCGTGGTTTAATCAGTGTTGGAAATCTTGGTATGGGAACTCCATAAGACATAGATCTTATGTTCTTTATTATTTGGATTGCTTGAAGTTCACAAATGGTCAAATAATACATTGCCTGTCTTCACTTACCTACTAATCTGGGTCTTCCTGACTCCCTGCCTGGCATTTTATTTATAATCAAATCCAATACAAAACCCCACCCAAACCCCCAAACAATTTACCATGAGGCAGACATTGTGCTAAATGCTGAGGACACAATTTGTAAAAAGAAAGGCAGTCCCTGCCCTCAAAGAGTTTACATTCTATAGGGGGAGACAACATACAAAAAGAGGTAAGAAAGTGGAGGTAAGGGTGAAAGATTAGTGGGTATCCTTTGAGTTGAAACCAGGAAGAGCAACTGTAATGTTCCATCTAGCTTTCAGGAGGTCCTCTGAATGGACCTTGGTCTCAGAAGAATAATCACCACGAGAATAGTTAGGAATAAAGTCCAAAGTCTTTATTATCTCCTTCACAGTCTGTCTCCTTCACCTGGGGGACCTTCAGATAGGCCTTGGTCTTAGCGCAGAAATATAAGAGGCAGGAGAGCTACCAGGATGGTGGAAGATGGATGTCTCTTTCCCAGTCCTTGTTGGCTTTTATGTACTCTATTATACATCATCATAGGTGTCCATCTTGTAGAATAGATGTCAACTTGTAGAACTATACTAAGGACTAAGTACATGTAAACTAGAAAATCATTATCTTAATTCCACTAAGTTAATATTTTGTTGTAGGATTAAATCAATCATACCTTTTCAGAGTTTCTGCCCTTTAAAAGCAACAGGTACAAAATGGAATAAGCTGCCCTCTATAAGAAGGTGGCTTTGAGAGGAGGTTGGTCCTACAATTCCAGCCCTCTTTCAGAGAGGAGAGACCACCTATGGAAATGGAGTCAATCCAGGCTTGAGGTGAGAAGCAAATGAAATGTGATTGTTTTTAATGAGGGTTGAAAGCTGTGGATTATATCTTAAAAGTTTAGATTAGAAAGGAATCAGGCGCAACCAGGTCCAAACTTCTCATTTTTTCAGATGAGAAAAGTGAGGTACTATGAGAGCAGGTGAGCAAATTTGTCCAAGGCCACACAGACAGGAAATTTGAATCTTGCCTCAGATGTCTTATTATATGTGTGAACATGAGCAAGTTACTTTCAGACTCAAGTTAACCTTACCTATAGGTATCTCAGGCACCTCCCTCAGAGAGTTGTAAGAATCCAGCGGTATAACTTGTATAAAGAAAGCTATTTGCAAATCTAGAAGTGCTATATAAACAGCTATTGTTATTTATTAGTATTGTTATTAAACTTGATGTTATAAACTATAATCAGTTAAGACTGCTAGGTCTGGAATCAGAAAAACCTAAATTCAAATCCATCTTCAGATACTCACTAGTTGTATGATCCTGAGGAAATCAAACTTAACTCTATTTGCCTCAGTTTCCTCATTTGTAAAATGAGCCAAAAAAGGCAATGTCCAATATCTTTGCCAAAAAAAAAACTCCAAAAAGGATCAGAAAGAGTTGAACATGACTGAAGGATGACTAAAACAACCACTAAACAAATCAATTATGAAATCAGAAATGGCTTCGTAATAACTACTAACTGTAGCAGATTCATCATTAAGGTGAGAAACCCAAAGCTTTGTTCCAAATTTGGATGATGTTGAATTTAGATGGCAGTGATGGCACTTGGCAGTCTTTGAATGTGGTAAAAATCAGAGAGCTCAGAGCCCAGTTAGCCAGAATAATTAATGTGAGGAAAAGAGTTCTAGAGTTGCAGTTGGAGTATCTGGATTCAAATTTCTAACTGTTTGCCTTTTGGGTTCTTTGTGGCTCTAAATTTATGATTCCAGGATGATGTGGGGGGAATAGTTAGCTCCTGACTCTCTCTCTAATCTTCAACTGCTCCCTATCTACTGGTTCCTTTCCTGATAACCTCTAAACATATCCATTTCTGCCCACAGGAAAAAAAAAATCCAAACCAACCAAATAAAAACAACCACTTGATCCTTCTAGCTTAATTCCATCTCTTTCTTCCCTTTCCTGGCTAATCTTAAGAAAATTGCCTTCAATTAGTGTCTTCACTTTCTTTGCTTTCATTCTGTTCTCAACTCTTTACATCGTGCTTCTGACACCATTGAACTGAAACTTTTTTGTCTCCAAACTTAATAGTGATCTCTCAACCCCCAGAATTGATGCCATTTACTCATTCTTTATTCTTCTGACCTCTCTGCAATCTTGTATCACTGGCCAATGATTCTTTTCTGTTCTCTGGATTTTTGTAATACTTCTCTCTTCTGGTACTCCTTCTTATATGATGATTCCTTTCTACTCTTCTTTATTGGTTCTTCATGCAAGTATATAAATGTGAATGTCATGAGGCCTGTGCTATGCTCTTTCTATATTAATTTGTTTGATCTCATCAGCTCCTATGGATTCAATGATCATTTCTATTCTAATGATCCTCAGATCTATTTATCAAGCCCTAAACTCTCTGCTGACCTCTGGTATCATGCCAACAACTGCCTATTGCGTATCCTAATCCTGGATGTCTTAAAGTCAACATATTCAAAACTAAACTTACTTCCCCTTACATCAAAACTTCCCCTTTTCTAAATTTCACTATCATTATTGAGAGCATCATGATCCTGCCAGTGATCAAGGTTCATAATTTCTGTGGAATTCTTTGTCTCTCATACTTCAGAGGCAATCTGTTTCTTGACCTATTTTATACTGTAACAAGATATATCTTATACACATCTCCTCTCCAATCACATGGCTACTATTCTGACCCTCAACATATCACATCTGGAATCTTACATTGTTTTCTGGTTGGTCTTTTTGCTTTAAATCTCCCTTCACTTCAGTTCATCATCTCTTCTGTTATCAAAATGATCTTCCTAAAGTTCAGATCTGACCATGGAAGTCTATTCCCCCCTTCCCCAAAAGTAAAAATTTTCATACGTTTTTCTGCTTTATGTCCCTTCATGTACTCTGTGATCAGGAACATTGTCTTTTCAGCTGTTCTTGCACTTAATGCTGTGTCCTGACCATGTCTTTTCACTGATGGTCCCCCATATCTCTTCCTTCTCTCTTGCTCTGCATATATCTTGTATGTACATAGCTGTTTGCGGGCTATCTCATGAGAGCAGGGACCTTGCTCTTCTTTCCAATTCTTAGTACTTAGAACAGTGCCTGGCATATAGTAAGCTTTTAATAAGTACTGTTCAGTGGTAGAATGGATTGAGTTTGAGCCTGGAGACAAGAAGACCTGAGTTCAAATGTGACCTCAGATACTTAAAACAGCTGGATAACAACAGGACATTGAACCTCTTTTTGTTTCCTTAACTATAAAATTGATAATAGTACCTGCCTCATGTAGCTGTTGTGAGGCTCAAATGAGAAGTTTGTAAAATGCTTAGCATAATGCCTGGCTATAGTAGATGATTAATAAAATGCTGTTTCCTTCCTTTCTTCCTCCTTCATCCCTCATTCTCTTCCTTCCACTCTCCTACTCTTTTTTCATTGTTTCCTTTCTCCTTTTCTTTTTCCATTTCTCCCTTTCCTTTCGTCCCTCCTGTCCTTCCTCCACCCCTTTCCCTTTCCTCTCTTCCTTCTTCCTTCTTCCTTCTTTCTTTCTTCCTTTCTTTACCTTTTTCTCACCCCCTCCTTCCCTCTTTTCCTTCTTCCCTTTCTCCTTTCCCTCCTCCTTTCCTTCCTCCTTCCCTTCTTCCCTTTCTTCTTTCCTTCCTTCCTTCTTTCCTCCCTTCCTTCCTTCCTCCCATCCTTCCTCCCTCTCTCCCATCCTTCCTTCCTCTCTCCCATTTTCCCTTCCTTCTTTCCTCCCTCCCTCCTTTCTTCCCTTCCACTTTGCCCTTCTTTATGTACATGGTTTATCCAGCAGCTTCAATGAATATATGTCCTAGGATCTTAATGTCCTTATCTTAGGGGTGTTATCATGCTCCTTAAATTTTTTAAATGAGGATATATGTTATACTACTTGTCTTTGGCTCATTTTGTGCACAAATTCCTAATTACATCTCTTTTTTGAATCTGAAAATTATTTAGATTTTAATTGCTTTGTAATCATATTCAATATGGGAGGTGGACTAAAAGCCCTCTTGAGTTCCCTTCAAAGTCCTAGAATTCAGTTGTATAATATTAGCTTTATAAGTGTGTGTGCTTGCTTGAAAGCCTTATGGAAACACAGTGCATGATGAATATTCTCAGTATCGATTAAAATATTGAAAAGGCAAGTGGTAGAGAGAAAAATCCAGGTCTATACCAACTGAAAAAGGACTTTTTAAGTGGATTGAAAGCCTCTTCAGCTCACTGATTTGTTTTAATGGGAACAGTTGGAAAGAACTCTGCTTTTCTAAACCTTTTCAACATCCATATAGACATCCCTTTAGTCTCACTCGAGCGTCAACACTCGTGTTGTTTTCTGTCACTATGAGCATAGCTTCCAAAGCAAGGAGTGGCTAAGATAGCATGAGCTTCTACTCTAGCAATACTTACTGAAACATAGATCTGAAAAAAAGAGGAGACTTTATTTTTATTATTTTTGTTGTTGTTTCTTTACAATGAATACTGCAAAAGTGATCTAAAGAACATCACATTCATGGTTTATAGGAAAGGATAATAAAACACAGACAAACATTTATTGCAAACAGAGGCTTGGCAGGGAGGGCTCCGTCTTGTGGAGTTCCATTATGAATCACACTATCATTAATGCAAATGTTGACACATGATCTGCACACTTATTTTCAAGTTAGAAAATCCACAAATCACCCTTGACATTTTTTTTGAAGTAGCTACAGCTTAGATATTTTCAGGCATTCCTATTTTATGCTGCCGATTGGCCTCCACATAATTCTTACATTGTAGCAAACCTTTTACTGTGCAAACTTATAACAACTTTAGGACATAAATCAACCTTAGCATGATCCTCCAGTTTAACAGTTTTAAGTCATCCAAACGATTTCTCCTTCACATATCTGACCACATGTGGTACCATACACTTTCAGGTTACATGAGATTATACATAGTGTGAGATTATGATAAGCTTTGGGGTATAATTTATACTTGAAAGAGACCTTATGACAGAATATTTTAATGCAGCTAAGTCCAACAAATTTGAAAAATCATAAATCCTGGAAAGAGGTTTGTGAAATAATGCAAAGCAAAAAGATACAACTAGAATAGGGGAATACTATGATACAGAAAAGTAAATATGAATGAATGGAGGAAAAAAAATATCCCAGTCAATAAACAAGCATTTACTAAGTGCCTAGTATGTTGCAGGCACTTAGGTGCTGAGGATACAAAGGCAAAAGTAAAATGATAGTCTTAAGCTTTCAAATATTGATGAGAACTGTGGGGGAGAGAAAGGAGAGCCAAATGATGTTAGAACATAAAAGGTGCTGAATTTATTTAATTTCATGTTAATGATCACTGGGCAAGTTAAATTGCTTATATTGCCACCCAATGTTAATAGAATATGAAAAAAAGATAATTTAATTTCTCTAAAATCCCTTTTTCCAAAAAATGTGTAATTCCTGATATCTCACAAAATTTCTTGGGATCAGCATATTAGTGACTCTTCAATTATTTTAAGCTAGTGTTCAAAGCACAATTAAGTGGGCATTAATACATCTTTTATATAAGGAGTTTTACTGTACTCCTGTATTTATTATATAATTCTTGTGATCTCACTATCAATTCCTTTAGATTTTAATCAGAAATCTTTTCTATAAAAGCCATGCAGCTCCATAGGATGCAAATGTCTTGACTCCTAAGAACAACATAGCAGAGAAGCTTTGCTAATTGATTTTTCTTAGAGAACAATCTGTTTCCCTTTCAGTGCATTATAGGAAACACTGACATTTGTCATTTTCCCAATATTTGGAGCTTGCTGCCTCTCATAAATGCGCACATTAGATGATGTTCCAGCCCTATTTGATGGGTGTATGGCGTCGGGCAGAAGAAGGTCACAAGGATGTTAAATTTGCTGCTGAGCAGAGGAGCAGAGTGTAAATGAAATCTTGAAAGCTGGGAAATGGGAATGTGCAAGTGTAAATAATCTATTAATTATTGACAGCTGAGGGACTGGAGATTCCTATTTAGTCATGACATCTTCATTTTCACAGTGACTGAACTATTTGTGGCATTTTAAAAATGGAAGCATTCTTGGCCAGAGAGAGTTTTCTCCATTCTCAGCACAACTATTGCTGGTTTATTTACCTTTGGTACTCATTTGGTGCTCATATGTGGTGCAGTACAGGACAGAAAGGGATGAAGTAAGTGGGACAATATGTTCTGGTGTAATGGAACAAGCAGTGGTTTTAGAGGTATAGGATCTGGATTCAAATCCTGTCTCTGCCATGGACTACTTTTATGTGATCTTAAGCAAATCAATTCACCTTTGAACTACAGATTTCTCATGGAAATATCTGAAGTTAAAGAAATGACCCATCAGACTCATTCTAGATCTACATCCAGCATTGTAAATGTCATCTGTATATAACAATTCACTGGAAAAAAGGTAAAACAACCCAGTAAAATAAAGGGGATGTCTAAGAAGCAGCAGGCTCTTTCATTATTTATAGAAGGCAAAAACCATTGGAAGTAAAGACAGTTATAGATGATTGAGGAGACAGTACAGTACAGTATTTTTTATGCTGTCTTCTTCAAGCATTATAAGATACATTCAGGAATGGCCAAAGCACTAGGAGATAATTTAGTGTCTTTACAAATAATTTTTATTATTGTAAGAAACTGAGAAAGGAAAACAATTCCATAATGTTTTACATTTGTAATTCTGTTTTTGAAATTTCTTTATTATTGGTTCTAGTCTGAAGAGCTAGCTTTAACTGTAGGTGATCAACTTTCTTACCTTTATGGGGGAACTTTAAAAAGAGAATCTATAGGAGAAGCATACCACGCTGACAAATCTGGAAACTTCTGAGGCTCAGTGGGTTAGTGTGCCCTGACATGGGAGAAAACAGGCTTTTTGTGTTTGGCAGACTTCCCATTAACTTGGTAAGGGAAAGTACTTGGCAGAACAGTCAAGAAACCTAAAGCCAGAAAACCAACCCCCAGATTTCCTAACAGTCTAAAAGATTGAATCAGGTTCCCTGAAGTTCATGAGCTTTTTCTTGGGTGTTTAGGTCAAGAACAAAGCCCCAAATGGTCTAGTTTATGTTTTCAGATGAGTTTGGGTTTGAGTTGGTGAATGCATTTGAATTTAATATTCTCCATGATCAAATTTAGGGATGGACTATTCCCATGAGCCTTTATAAACCCAAAGTGCTGAGTTTCTAAGGGCTAGGATTTAAGCCTGCTGGTCTGAACTGGCCTTAAGGGATTTAAACCCAGGAGGAGACCTTTTAATGCTTGCCTGGCTTTGATGTCACACTCTGTAGCACTGATAACTTATGATAAACCAAATCTTTTTAGACTAGTAATAGTGGGGTCATTGCCACTGATGGAAGCAGCAGTGCAAATTAAGTACTTATTGGAAGAAAAATAGATATATATGTATGTACACATATATGCAAACATACAAACATGTTTTATATAATATTCATGTATCTATATATGTGCACATTAAATATAAAATTTTTGACAATGTGAGATAGATAGGAAAGAGATTTAGCCATCTGGATTTTTGAGAGGAAAAAAAGTTGGTAAATTCAATTCAACAAATATTCATTAAGGTTGAAGACAGACAAGAAATTAAACCATTCTAGATTTTATTGGTGGGAGGGAGAAGTCTCCTCCAAGTGTTTCTAAATATTTGTTTTTCTTCCTTCAGGGATAGCTAGATGGCACAGTAGCTAGAGCACTGGGCTTGGAATCAGGAAAACTCAACTTCTTGATTTCTAATCTGGCTTCAGATACTTCCTAGCCCTGTGATCCTAAGCGAATCACTTAACCCTATTTCCCTGAGTTTCCTTGTCTGTGAAAGGAGCTGGAGAAGAAAATGGCAAAGCGCTCCGGTATATTTGCCAAGAATACCCCCAAAATGGAGTCACAAAAAGCCAGATACAACCGAACAACAATTTTATTTGAGATTTTGTTTGTTTGTTTGTTTGTTTTTGAGGATTTGGGGTTTTTTTAAAGTGTTTTTTCAAGATTTTTTTTTTTTTTTTTAAATATCTGTGTTTTCTGAGGATTTTATTTCTGTAAATGTTTTAGAGGATTTGGATGAATGGAAGCAAAGGGCAGAAGTTGGATTCAAAGGGCTTGGTTCTAAACTCTAACTCTGACTCAGGTTTTTTTTTTTGGGGGGGGGTTTCATTTGTTATATGAAAATGGTTGGTCTATATGAGCTCTAAGCTCTGTTCCAGTCCTGAATCATAGGATTAAAACCGAAAAGGGACCCAGTAGTCATTTAACCCAATCTTTGCAGAAATGCAGAAACCAAGGACCAGAGATTCTAAGTGACTTTTCCAATGTCTCCCAGATAGTCCGAAGCAGGAATTGCCGAGCTCATGGGCTTTCCATTGCACTCCTTTCCTGTGATTCTAAATTGGGGAGAACGTAGGAGAGAACGAGCTCTCTTCTCGCCTCCCTTCCACCTTCCTTTGGCAGATTTTATTTACCGTACGGTGCTGTACAAATACCGAGTATTTGGCATCAGCCAGTCCTGGAACAGGAATGGAAACGGAGCCCTATCATCTGTGTTGCTTACAGCGACTGCCTGGTGATGTTTGATTATCTCTGCGGATCAGCCATGAGCGAACCCAACCGCTTGAGGTTTTCCTTCTGTCCAGAAGAGGGCACTGGTAGCCAATTCACACTAGTCAATAATAAGAACCATGAATAATCCTATCCTTGGTGCAATCAGCACGGGGATGTGTAAGTTATCACTTTGTTTTTCTTTTGTTTTTCCCCATTTCCCCATTTCCCCCTTCTTTTCCTCTCACCTTTTCCCCCTTCTTTTCCTCTCACCTTTTCCCCCTTCTTTTCTTCTCTCCTTTTCTCCCTTCTTTTCCTCTCACCTTTCCCTCTTCTTTTCTTCTCTCCTTTTCTCCCTTCTTTTCCTCTCCCCTTTCCCCCCTTCTTTTCCTCTTCCCTTTTTCCCCTTCTTTCCTTCTCACCTTTTCCCCTTCTTTTCCTCTCACCTTTCCCCCTTCTTTTCCTCTCACCTTTTTCCCCTTCTTTTCCTCTCACCTTTCCCCCTTCTTTTCCTCTCACCTTTTCCCCTTCTTTTCCTCTCACCTTTCCCCCTTCTTTTCCTCTCACCTTTTCCCCCTTCTTTTCCTCTCACCTTTCCCCCTTCTTTTCCTCTCACCTTTTTCCCCTTCTTTTCCTCTCACCTTTCCCCTCTTTTCCTCTCACCTTTTTTCCCTTCTTTTCCTCTCACCTTTTCCCTCTTTTCCTCTCACCTTTTTTCCCTTCTTTTCCTCTCACCTTTTCCTCCTTCTTTTCTTTAGAAATTATGACACAATCTCCTCCTTTTAGCCTAGCTTGCATTTCTACTTGGTTACATTTTAGCGGAAATAGAGAAATCCAGTGGCAAGCTCCCCTATCTGTACCTCTAGAACAAGCATCTTCAAGGAAAAAAAAAACCCACCCAGCCTTCTGTGCTGCTAAATAACGTGGACTCCCCTGTATGTTCTTGCCATGCAGATTTAACTTTTTATCAAATTAACATTGCAGTTCACTAGAGCTGGTCTCCATAGCAACGAGACAACAACCCCCTACACCTGTGATGAGTTCCCACAAGTGAGCAGTGGGGGCTTTGGAACTCTTAGCGACTCTGGCATGTTGTCCCAACAAGATAGACAAGTCTTCCAAAGTGGGCCCCATGCAAGGAGGCACCAGGCAACAAAGTCTTTCCGGTTTGGATTCAACTAACAAATCTTTTTTTTTTTTTTTTCTTCCTTTTTCCTCAATTTAAATAATCATTTACATAATCCTCGAAGTGTTACATTCATTTGGCAGCCTGCTGAATGTTTATGGAGTCTATTTCCTTTAGAGATTGACAAATGTTTCAAACAAGTTATTAAAATATCATTTTAAAAAGGAGAGCCAAAAGAAATAATTGTCCCCTTAGCCATTGAAGGCCAAGCTTTGAAAGGAGAGGTATCTGCACTTCTCATCTTAGGTGTTTTTTTTTTTTTTTTTTTTTCCTTTTCTGAAACAACCTGCCAATAAAAACAAGAGATATGTATGTCCAGGTAATTCACCAGAAGCACTTCTTGACGATATTTCTATGACAACAATAAGGATGTAAAAATAACGGCAGGTTGAGGCGATGGCCACCTTATAAATTTTGTCCATAAATGTCGAATATTGAAGACGGATTTGGTTCCTTCACAAGAAAACAAATATTGAATTTTATGTCTGTACAGTATTTTGCATTTTATTAACATGTATGGCCCTTTAAAAAGGAACAGTGGGATATAGTGAATGGATCCCTGGGAGAAAAGTTTGTACATGGTGGTTTTCAAGTTGTGTCTCTCCACTATTAGAGGATGAGTTCTTTAAGGGCTGATTCTGACTTTTTTTTCTTTGTATTTCACTTGTTAAAGACCTTTCTTAAAAAGGCCAAGGTCTGTCTTGGGGCTTCTCTAGTCCTCCTGATCTGAATCTGGCTGCTGGACTCAGAGGGCTCTAGAGGAGAAAGTGAGGCAGGGGACCTGCCCAGCCCTCCCTCGCTTCAATCTAACTCACCTGCATGTCATGGCATCTCCTCCCTGATATCAGGTCCTCTTGGAGAATGAAGAACTCACGCAACACAACTCCTCTCCCCTCCTTTCCTCTCTCCTCTTCCTTTTAAAAAGCCTACTTATGGCACTATTATGGTCCCTAAAGGCGCTATTGTGCCTGGAAGAGGACCATGATATTTGGGGGATGCTACCCGGAAAAGCAAGAGAATTGGATTAAGTGAGGGAGGGCTGTGCAAGGTCACCTGCCTCACTTTCTCCTCCACAAACATCTTTGCAGAGATGACTGGAGATGGAGACCTTGGCCTTGACTGAGGCAATACCCAATCAGTGATCAAGGTTAAGAAAGAAATGAGGTAGAGAATAGCCTCTTTGCCTAGTTAAAAAAAACAATAAAACTTAGATACATAAATAGACGCATATGTATAAAATATAGATGATATAGGTATATATGTATGTATGTATATGTGTATATGTATCTGTATATCAATCTGGGAGGTTAAAAACTTTCAAGGTTTCTGGCCAACATAGAAACAATAGCTATTTACATTAATTTCGAGCTAATCAGAGCCAATGATCAAGTGGGACTTGGCTTGAGACCTATTTCTGGTTAAATCAATGAGAACCAAAGTCATTTAGGTTTAGGCCATGATCCTAGCCTACAAACACCAAGGTATCTTGGGAGGTTTCAGCAATCAAAATATCCATTCCTTTGGGCAGAGCATTCACAGGTAAGGTATGAATTTGATATTCCATGGATTATGTGTGTTATTTATAATCCTATCCATTTTGCTGTCTTTGTAAAAGAATGACTTGTAGAACAGATAAGCTGTCCTTCAAATATTACTCAGTTTATCTTAGCTTTAGGTTATATATTATTTGGAAGGGGGAGTTTGATTGGATTTTTTCTATTTACCCATCTACCCATTGCTTAAGTGCAGAGCCAGCTGTATTTAAGAATCCTGTAAAATTCTAGAGAAAGATTGATTTTGATGTTGGTCAATTCAACAAACACGTATTAAATACCTGCTATGTGTCAGGCCCTGGACATACAAAGACAATGACAGATACAGAAGATTATGTTACTGGTATGATGTGGAAGGTACAAAATAAGTTGAAATAGAAATAAGAGGAAGAGGATACTAATTAACAAGGAAAGACATCTTTTGTATTAGGGAGAGTGCTGGACTTGGAATCAGAAAGACCTGTTTTTGTATTCTGCCCCAGATATTTACTAGTTTTGTGACTCTGGCTAAGTAAATTAGATCTGTGTCCTCAACCTGTACAATGAGGGGTTGAACTTGATAACCTTTGAGGTACTGATGAGGCTCTCAATCTATGCTTCTTTAAGCCTAAGAAGAAAAAGGATAAGGAAGAGTTTTTACAAAGGAGGGAAAAGCTAAGATGTGATTTTCAAAGTTGTTTGCTTGAGGTCATCTGAATTTTTAATGGCTCTTATTTTTTTATGTCTTATTTCTGATTTGGCTATTATTGGTTTCTGCTTCCAAAGCTGACTTTTTTCTTCTCTGTTTAACATCTGTGTAATGAATGGCTTTCAAATAGTACCAAAGGAGCTAATATATTGCTAGATATATTCCTACTAGCCAATGTGAAATGTAAGTATTGCTTTGCCAGATGGCAAAACAAGCTTATGACCTGGTCTATCAGAGACAAAGTAGGGACAGCTGCCAGGGAGTGATGCTGCTGAGACATTATCAGGGTGATGAGAGGACAAGCCCACTTTAAGACATCAGGCTACTGTTGATAGGAGGTAAATGGCTGGGGAAGTAAAGAAGAAAGATAGGGTAAGAGAAGTTTGGAGTCCAGACAGGGCAGCCCTCAAAAATGGATCAGACTGTCTCAAGTTCCTCCTCCTGCAAACACTGATTATGTCACCATTTTTGGTGATGTTTGCATCAGACTGTTACAGAGTTCCTTTATTTAAGATGCAGCTAAAAGCCTATCTTCTTCACAAAGCTTTTCCTGATCCCCATCAACTATTTGTGCCCTCCCACCTGAAAAATCTTATATTTAATGAGTTTTTAAATATTTATTCACTTTATATTCATTTTCTACATACTGATACATATGCTTGTGATCTCTTTCTATT
Organism: Sminthopsis crassicaudata; assembly: GCF_048593235.1. Taxonomy (NCBI): domain Eukaryota; kingdom Metazoa; phylum Chordata; class Mammalia; order Dasyuromorphia; family Dasyuridae; genus Sminthopsis; species Sminthopsis crassicaudata. Next base: position 411,895,626 of record NC_133620.1, read on the forward strand.
AGATTGCAAGCTCACAGCAAGTTGGGAGCATTTCAGTTTGTTACTTGGTACCTAGAACAGCCTCTGCTTTATAGTCCTATAAGCACTTTGATGTTTTTTGTGAAAGGCTGCTTCCAGCCATATATGACTCAGAATTTAAGTGTGTTTGAGATGAAAAGAAGCCTGGCCATTTTGGGCTGAAAATGCATATGATCTAGAACTGAAAGATTCCAAGCTCTTTGAAATGAAGAAGCAATCCCTTTTCTGGCTACTGAGGAGAAACCAATGATGTTGTGGACCTAGTTCTTGTATTCCTAGGACTTTCCATGTGGCAATTCTCTCTCTCTTGAGGGGTGAAATGATTTTCCCTTCCCTATTTTCAGCATAAAGGATATTCTGCCAAACTCATGGAAGCTGCCTAGACAAGGCTAAACCTTAGTTTGGGGCTCCTCTGTCTGAGTTTAGGTCATTGAATATTACTAGCCAAATATTTGGCTTGGCTTGCCTGAGAATATCAACTTTGAGGGAAATAGGGCAGAGCAGCGTTGCCACAAATACCTACCTGTCTGCAGAGCATAACAGTAGTTATATCACTATATCTTGCTCCAAGTCTTTCTGTTGATGTGCATTTGTGAGTGCTTTGTGTTAGCATTTCTTCTGGGAGTAGGAAATACATGCCTGTCTCAAATCTGTTTCATATTGCATATTCCTTTTTAGAAAGACTTTAGACATAGCCCAGATCTAAGCTTTCAGCAATACCAGATGACCGGATGAAATGAGTCAAAGAAGGAAAGAAAAGGAGTTCTTCTCATTAGAGACAAGATCCTCTAGAACTAAATCTGGTTGAGGTACATACCCAAGTCAACAGATCCTAAAGGAGAGGCTGAGAACTGACTTTCCCAATTTGTAATCAAGTTCATGTTAGACATATATATATATATATATATACATACATATGTATATATATATATATATAAATAAAACTTATAATCTTAGGGAATTAGTTGGGGAACTGAGATAAGCTGATAAGCATGCAATTTATTCATTGCTTATTATGTGGTAAACATTGTGTTAGATGCTGGGTACAAAGACAAACTATTCACAGTCCCTGAATTCAAGAAGCTTGGAAATGTGAAAGAACAAAAATAAGAAATAATAATAGAATAAAATATAATACAATAATATTTATAATACCTACAATAATAGATTAAATATCAAATATTAATTAAATGATAATATAATAAAAATAAGAAGTAATAAAAGGAAGCCCCCCCCACATATATATATATCTATATCATATATATATAAGTATATATACAAAGTAGATAAGTATTATTGGTAGAGAGATTAGGAAAAATCCATGGAGAAAGTGATATTTAAACTTAGTCTTAAATGAAGCTGGGATCACAGACTATGAGTTTAGGCATGGAGAATGACAAGTGGAAAGGCACTGAACAGGAAGTAGAATAGTAATTAGACTATATTGGCTGGATTGTAGAGCATGTGAAAGGGAGTAATTTGTAATTAAGCTGTAAAGGTAGGATGGGCTCTGTGAAGGGCTTTAAATGCCAAAGAAAGGAGTTTGTATTTGCTATTAGCAGTAATAAGGAGCCACTGGGGGTTACATGATCAGACCTGAATTTTAGGAGCATCAGTGTGGAGGATGGATTGATCAATTGAAATTAGAAGGCTATTTCAATAGTTGAGGTGAGAAGTGATGAGAACCTATAGTAGGATATGGGTACTGGGTGGATAAAGAAGAGGCAGATGCTACAAGAAACAAAATTTAGCAAATGACTGGATGTATGGACTGGGAAAAACTACAGTTGAATATATAGAAGAGGGAGTCCTCATAAAGATGAACTCATTTGAGTTGATGAGATCATTATTAGAGAAAGAAAGGGTGCCCAGATAGAGCCTTGAGATTGAAATATCTCCACAATTTTGTTAAAAAATAAAATACTATGTTATATTCATTTACAAATAACAATAAACTACACAGCCTAATGACTGTTCTATTTCCTTTATCTGAAGCCACATAGACAGTTCTCAGGATAGATTCGAAGGCTTTTCTAGTCTGATACTGTTTTTATTTATCTTGCTTTTGCCTTTGTGTCCTCTATGCTTAATACTATGCCTAGCACACAGGAGATGCTTAATAAATGCTTATTTATTGATCAGTTTTTCCTGCTTTGAAAGGCTGTGATGGATTTAGCACAGTATTTTGTAATTTTTTTGGTCTAAATTTATGATTTCATTGATAAAAAGCATGCCTAAAAAATATTTCCCCCTATCAACACAAATCATTTCCTGTTTTGCTCTTCCTAATCTAAGAGTCTTAAGCCTGAGACACTGAGAAATTAAGTGACTTGTCCATGATTGCAGCCAATATATGTTGGAAGAATAACTTCAATCTAAAACCTAGCTTTTTATATTTTGTCAGTATAAATTTTAAAATGATAGCAATCATTATATAGGCATAGATAATTAAAACTAATAATTAAATTTATTTTAAAATCAACTTTAAAATCATTGTAGCCAGGTGTTTATAAAATTAAGTAAAAACTGAAATTTGAAATCCACTAACAAAAGCTTTGATGCAGTTGATTACTTTTACTCATTTATTTCAGGTACCTTTCTGCTTCATTAATTGTATTAAATGGTACATAGTATTTTTTTTTTATTATTATTTTTTAGCAAAATTGTGGCGATATTTCAAATACCTTACTGTCCCTCCTCCATCTTTCTTACACTGACTAATCTTGGTAAGATAGGTGTTATAGAATGAGCATAACATTCCATTTCTCATCTCTTTCAGTTTGGGATTTACCTGTCTATTGTGTTACTAAGCTGAATGGAAAAAAAAATAAAACAACAAAAAAATGTTCTTTCCTTCAAGCTGTCTGTAGTCATTGTGTGATAGGATGTCCCACCCAGGCTGAATAACAGTATATTATACTGGAGTTGCTAACAGGAAAAAAAAAAATGATTCTTGTGAACACTACGACACTTGGTGAATATTCACAATACAAGAGCAGGAATAAGAAGTCAGGGGAATGATGTCCAATTCAAGGATGACAGGTATGCTAAATCACAGATGTGCTCATTTTGCTACTCCAACTCATAACAAGCCAAGCACCCAGAGGGGAAAAAATCTTTGCAATTTAAAAAAAATATATAGAACTTATTGTTGCTTCTATGTAGTGTAGTGAAATTTCATAATGAAGGTCAAATGCAATCTGGTCTAGAAGAGGGCATGTTACTCTGATTCTAATAAACCTGACAAAAATCAATTTTGCTGGTAGTCCCCTTGAAACTAGCCAGTTTCAGCTCACATGACTATGTTTGCCTTGAGGTCAACATTAGTAGTTCCTACAAAGGAGACTTTCTATTTCTATTCTAAAACTAAAAAAAACTTAAATATTTGCTGCTAGGTCTTTGGGCTTTAAATGAGGGATGCATCTTTTCTTTTTTCTTTTTTATTGGCTTTTGTTGATATAGTTTGCTACCTTTGTTTTCTTCATTATCCTTTAACTGTTTCTTCCATTCTTTTTCCTAAACTTCCTCTTTGTCTTTCTCCCCTCAAACAACAAGAATTATGACTGCCCTTATAACAGCTTCTAAAATGGCATAGGTTGAAAAGTACTAAAAAGCCCTCACCCCTATACACTGACATCACCTCTTAGCCTTTTAATGAGTCTTAAAAGAGATACTCCTTTCATTTGAAGTTTTAGTTTTTACTAAAGTAATATATTTGAATAAAATGGGTAATAATTGACCTATGATCAGTCATTAAAACTTTAGCATAAATTTACTCATCCAATTTGCCATGTAGGAGGAATTTATAAGATTAGAAAACAGAATAGGTGAAATTATTCTTTCTTTGGGAGGATTAGATTTAGTTCTGTCCATAGTATAGGACATTATCCCCCAAAATTAGGTTTTAATTGACACTAGCATTTAGCACAGTACCAGGCACATCATGGGTGCCTTGTAAATGCTGATGGACTTAACCAACATTATAATAGGAGGTCCCAGGCAAATATCATATGTAGGCACAAGGAGAATGGGGCACAAGAATACATTGAAATTTCCATGACATTATGTAATTATCATGTTGAGATGATTACAATTGATTCCGATTCAAAACTAATAAATATAAACACAGAGAAAAGTACAGTAACAATACACAAGAGCTAATTAATGTATTTTCAAATTTGCTAATTTTTTGTTTCATTTTTAGTATTTTTTATTGTCATTATCATTCAGTCTTATTTGGCTCTTTGTGACACTGGAGTTTTCTTGGCAAAAATACTGGAGTCGTTTGCCATTTTCTTCTCCTACTCATGTTATAATTGGAGAAACTGAGGCAAATTGATTAAATAACTTCTGTGGCCACACAGCTGTTAAGTGGCTGAGGCCAGATTTAAAGTTAAGAATGATGAGTCTTTTTGATTTCAGGCTTGGCACTCTCTATTCACTATACTGCTTAGTTGCCCCTATACCAAATAATATCAATACATATTAATTATGTCCTACTACATGCAAAAAAAGCAGCATAACTTAAAGTTAGTGATTCACAAAATATAGTCTGGTAGCCCCTGAGGTTCACAAGATCAAAACTTAATTAATTTTAATAATTCTGAAACATTTTTTGGCTATTAAAGTACTTCTCCCTTTTCTATCTATATATCTGTGTGATGTTGGATTTCTTCATATATTTTAAAACAACATATTACCATAGATTGAATGCAGAAGTAAATAGGAGAATCCTGCTTTTTTCTATTAAGACAGACATTCAGAAGGTTTGATAACATATGTAAAATACCTCATTCATATTTTGGGAAAATACTTGATTTTATTTGAAATGGGAAGACTTGTGACAGAAAGATCAATTAGAAGGCTATTTTAATAGTCCAGGTGAGAAGTGATGAGGACCTGTACTGTGTGGGTCAAGGGGAAGCAGATGCATTAAAACAACATAATTTAGCAACTAATTAGATATGTGGACTGAAGGAAAGAGAAGAATAAAGGCTGACAGTAGGGAGTCCATTTCCTTCCCCAGTCCATTTTATAGATGAAGAAACTGAGGTAAACAGACATTAGATGATTTGCTCAGGGTCATGTGACAAGTAAATGTATAACATTGGATTTGAATTTAGGTCTTCAGACGCAGCTTTCTTTTCACTATATCATCTAGCAGACCTTGCCTGTATAACATGCAAATTTAGGTTTTTTTCTTTTTTGTTTCTGGGTTATGTTGCATTGAACCACTATTTTCTGTCCTAGACCATCTTGAAATGAAATGGATAGGTTTCAGAAAAGGCAAGGGTCAGTGTACAGTCTGTCATCGTGGAAAAGAGTAAAGAGAAATGGATAGAGACTCACTTCAATATCAATGGCCCAATGTTCTAACTAAAGTGGTAAGAGTAGTAACACTAGAATTAAATTCAAACTTAGGGAAAAAATAGATAATCACTAGGTACCATAATGGGAACAAGCCACTTTTTAAAAATGTCACAAGAAAATGTCATGTACATAGTTACTGCTCACTTAATATTGATTGGAATTATTTCCTAAATCAGAGGAATGTATAGTTGCATTTTAGGAAGACATGTGTCAAAGACCATCAGGAAATTATTAAGGACAAGATGAAGAAATGTGGGCTCAAGGATAGTATGGTTGGGTAGATTTATAGCTTTTTTGAACAATTGATCCTAAGAGATGATTTCTATAGAGAGCACTGCTCATTGAGGAGAAAAAGCTATTTTTTTGGCCCAAGACTTTGTCCTGTTTTTATGTTTTCAGTGATTTAAGTGAAGAATTATTAGAATAAAAAAAGAGATGATTGCACATGGAATTGCAACTCTCTTATGGACAACTTGGTATTTCTTTTAAATATATAATAAAGTTATGTAAATTATTCCCCCCACTCTCCCAGAGATGGCTACCATTAGACACAAATATGAATATATCAGTAAAATCATTCTGTACATACCTCTTATCAATTTCTTCCCTGAATGCAAATGACATCTTCCTTCATGGGTTCATTGTAGTAAATGGTAATCAAAATGACTTAGTTGCTCAAAATTGTTCTTAAAACAATATTGCTATTACTGTGCACTATGATTTCTTCTGCTCATTTCACTTTTACTTACAATTTTATTTTTTAAATTATCTACAGTTTTATTTTTTATTTTAAAAACATATGCATAGTTTATTTTTAAAACATATTTTTCTCTCCTCTCTTCCCCACAGCCCCTCCCCTACATGGCAAGTAATCCAATACATGTTAAACATGTGCAATTCTTCTATGCATATTTTCACAATTATCATGTTGCATAAGAAAAAAACATCAAAAAGGGAAAAAATGAGAAAGAAAAATTGCAAACAAACAACAAAAAAGTGAAATTACTATGTTGTGATTCACATTCAGTCCCCACAGTTTTGGATGCAGATCATAACACTATTGGAACTGGCCTGAATAATCTCATTGTTGAAAAAAAAATTGTATCCATCAGAATTGATCATTGCATAATCTTGCTGTTGCCTTGTACAATGTTTTCCTGATTCTATCACTTCATTTAGTATCTTATAAGTTTCTCCAGGCCTCTCTGAAATCATCCTGCTGATCATTTCTTATAGAACAATAATATTCCATTACATTCATATACCATAACTTATTCAGCCATTTCTCAGTTGATGGGCATCTACTGAATTTCTAATTTCTTGCCACTACAAAAAGAGCTGCTACACACAGTTTTGCACATGTGGGTCCCTTTCCCTCCTTTATGATCTTTTTGGGATACAAGCCCATTAGAGACATTGCTGGATCAAAGCATATGCACACCTTAATACCCCTTTGAGCATAGTTCCATATTGTTCCCCAGAATGGTTGGTTCAGTTCACAATTACACCAGCAATGTATTAGTGTCCCAGTTTTCCCACACCCCCCTCCAACATTATCTTTTCCTGTTATCTTAGCCAATCTTAGCCAGTCTGAGAGGTATGTGATGGTACCTCAGAATTGTCTTAATTTGCATTTCTCTGATCAATAGTGATTTAGAGCATTTTTCATATGATTAGAAATGATTTTAATTTCTTAATCTGAAAATTGTCTTTTCATATCCTTTGATCATTTATCAATTAGGAGAATGTCTCTTACAATTACTTTTCAATTATTTGGTCTGTATTTTCTCTCTCTCTCTCTCTCTCTCTCTCTCTCTCTCTCTCTCTCTCTCTATATATATATATATATATATATATATATATATGATATATATTCCCCCCCAATGGAATACTGCTCCTTGTAAGCAAGGAGGATTTTCTCTTTGTCTTTGTATTCCTAGCTTCTAGAAGAATGCTTACCATAAGTTAAGTATTTAATAAATATTCATCAATTGATTATTTTGCTTGGAAGAGCTAGGACTAATAGATTTTTAGTTAAAATAAAAATTTCCTAATATGTATAGTTGTCCAATAATGGAATGGGTTATGTGGGAAGAAATAAGTCCTTTGTTAATCTTTCTAAATCATAATTCTTTTCCTTTCACTCCTCTGATCAAAAAGCTTCAGTGGTTTCCATAGCCTGTCACATAAAATTTAGATTGCTTACACTGAGATTAGAAATCCTTCTCAATTATATATATATATATATATATATATATATATATATATATATATATATATATATATATATATATATAAAATATATTATATACTGGGTTATTCTTGATTGTGATCTTGATTCTTTTGCCTTTCATAATATAGTCCAAGCCCTCTTCTCCTTTAATAGCTTTTAAATATGTGATTGAATTTTGTGCCATGATATTTGAATTATTTCTAGTTACTTGAAATTTTTTTTTCTCTTTGACCCCAGAGCTCTGGAATTTGGCTAAAATATTCCTGGAAGTTTTCATATGGGGATATGGTAGATTCTTTCCATTTCTATTTTATCCTCTTCTTTTAGGGTATCTCCAGTTTTCCTTGATAATTTCTTGAAATATGTGTACGCTCTTGAGATCATGGCTCAGCCCTAAGAAACCTCCCCCTTTTTATGCACTATGTTCCAGCTTTATTGGAATATGGTATCATTATACAAACACATCCTGGCCTTTTTCCTTCAGAAGTTTTGGTCTTGTATCCCATATCCCAAATTCCTAAATGATAGGCCTGAATCCCTCTCCTGCTTATTAACTTTTTAGTTGTTTAGTCATGTTCAACACTTTGTAAGCCCATGGATGACACTTTCCATGGATTTTTCTTGGCAAAGATATTTGAGTGGCTTGCCATTTCCTCCCCCACTTGGCAAATTAAGATAAAGTGATTTGTTCTGGATCATACAGCTAATACTAAGTTTCTGAGGCTGAATTTCAACTCATGTCTGATGGTTCCAGGAACCATGTTCTATCCACTGAGCCATCATTGGATTACTGCCCCTCAGTAAGTTCTACTATATCCTTATTATTGCTTCTAGAATTAAATATAAATTGCTCCATAGGCACTTAGAATCCTTTAGAATTTGGCTCCATCCTTATTATTTATCACTCTCCTTCACTTACCTGAGTGGTTCAGTTAAACAAGCTTTATTATTATTGTTCTATACATGGAATACATGACATTCCATCTTCCATCTCTATTCCAGGCTATTCCTCATGTTAGAATATACCTTCTCACCCCATTTAAAAATATTTTAATAGTTTTTATTTACCAGATATATGCCTGGATAATTTTACAACATTGACAATTGCCAAACCTTTTGTTCTAATTTTTCTTCTCCTTCCCCCCCCCCCAGATGGCAGGTTGACCAATACATGTTCAATATGTTAAAGTATAAGTTAAATACAATACGTGTATACATGTCCAAACAGTTGTTTTGCTGTACAAAAAGAATCAGACTTTGAAATAGTGTACAATTAGCCCGTGAAGGAAATAAAAAATGCAGGCAGACAAAATTAGAGGGATTGGGAATTCTATGATTCATAGTCATCTCCCAGAGTTCTTTCACTGGGTGTAGCTGGTTCAGTTCATTACTGCTCTAGTAGAACTGATTTGGTTCATCTCATTGTTGAAGAGGGTCACGTCCATCAGAATTGATCATCATATAGTATTGTTGTTGAGGTATACAACGATTTCCTGGTCCTGCTCATTTCACTCGGCATCAGTTTATCTAAGTCTCTTCAGGCCTTTCTGAAATCATCCTGCTGATCATTTCTTATAGAACAATAATATTTCATAATATTCACATACCACAATTTATTCAGCTATTCTCCAGTTGATGGGCATCCGCTCAGTGTCCAGTTTCTGGCCACCACAAAGAGGGCTGCCACAAACATTCTTGCACATACATCACCCCAATTTTTTAAAGAATATTTAATTTCTTCTCAATATTACCTTCAACATTAATACTTTTTTATGTTAGCTGCTGGTGTCTCTTTCCAATTATCTTGTATTTACTGTGTATATATTCAGTAAAAACTTAGGTGTATGTATATTGTCTCATCTCAACAGAATGTTAGCTCCTTTTGGTCAAAACAGGGACTGCTTGACTCTCAGGAATGCTTGTGGATTATAAATTGAATACATTCCTTTTTATATATCCTTTTATTAAAATCTTTCCCCTCTTTTAAGGACTGCTGGTATGATGATCTATTCTAGTTCATCATCTCCACTAGCCCATCAGAAAGAGCTCTTCATTTTCTATGCATTTGTTACATTCTATTTTGTTTTTTTTTCATATATCCTAACTTATGTATCTACTAGATGATAAACTCATTGAAGTCATGAATCATGTCTTGATTATATTTGTTTTCCATCAGCATGCATACAATTCTTTGTGCCCAGTAGGTACTCAATAAATGATAATAGTTCTCATTTATACAGCACCTGAAATTTGCAGAATGCTTTCCTTATACAACCTTGTGAAGTGGGTATAGATTTATTAGCACTACTATATTATAGATGGGGGAACTGAGGCTTTGAGAATTTAAGTGACTTATACTTTGCTTATAAGTATCTGAGGTGGATTTACATCAAAGCATCTCAGTCCAGAATGCCATATGGCATATCCCATTGTTTATGATTCTTAAATCGAACTATTGATATGTTCATCTTATAGGACCTGATTTTTCATGTCTAAAACAGTGAATTATATTGTTCCCTTGAAAGAACAATGCTATGCAGATATTCTCTGTCTGCTTTCAAACAGATATGAAAGGTTGAGGGAAGAAGGAACGCTTCTTCTAGTCATTCATGATCCAAAGGCTTTTGATATTGATGGCTTTTTGGAGATTTTAGGCCATGTTGTGGCCCAGCATTGAAATAACTTTTTGGCATTTCTGAGTAATGTGATAGATTCCAAGTGATTGCCTCTAATAGTAGTCATAATTAAGCCAATCAATTCTGTTCTAATCATTTTTAAATTCATGCTGATTCTCTTATGCTCAATTGTCCCTCAATAATCTCTCTCTCTTCCTCTCTGACTCTGTTTCTTTCTCTCTGTCTCTGTCTCTTCCTCTCTGTGTCTGTTTCTCTATCTCTTTTCCTCCTCCCCCCTTCCTGCCTTTCTTCCCTCTCCTCCCTCCCTCCCCTTCCCCTCTGTCTCTCTCAAAATAAACTACCTCTTCCATACTATGCATCAAAAAGGAAAGAAAATAATGATGCTATTCTCTAAACTCATGTGAGGAGATATTAATCATAGTTGTAACTTTGGATCACCAAGGGGTAATAGGGTTTAATTGCCTAGAACCTAGTGAATGGGAGATGCTATCAAGAGTTATGAGAACTGAAAAGAATTGCTGACTTTGTGCTCTTACCTTCCAAGTCTTTTGGAGGGTAGTTGGGTGGAGATGTAGTAGTATATAGGGGAGAAATTGCTATACTTTTATTAATTCATTTCAATATTTGACTTTGATCCTCTGTTGAATATGAATTGGAATTTCATTTAAAGAATGCGACATCCTTTGGGGTTTATTTACCTTTTCATAGCTTCTTAAGTAATTTTTAGAAGAAATATTAGTCATCAGACATATCAACAGGCAACATGAGGATATTAACATAAAAAAGTACTGGCCTTGAGGGATCTAAGTTGATTTAAATCCCAGATGTAATACCCACCCACTGTGTACCTGGGCAGGTAACTAACTACCCTATTTCTTCATTTATAAAATTAAATAATAGTATTTGTATTAGCTACCTTACAGAATTATTGTGAAGAAAGCTGCTTGTAAACTTTAAAGTCATAGAAATGTGTTTTCATTGTTACCATCTTATGTTTTAAGTCATACTTTAATGTTTTTTTCTAGAAGGTCCAGAATGGCTATATATAATATGCACATATGTACATATATACATATGTAGCAATAAATGATAATAGCGCATAATTATAATAATGCCTTAAGGTTTGCAAAAAGTTTTTTTCACATAACCTCTGAAGTAGGGATGCAGATATTATTATTCCCATTTTATAGATGGAAGAAACTGAGTCCCTGATAAATATAATGAAGGTGATATTTGTATCAAAGCATTCTAGTCTATTGTGATATGTCCTGTATCTTATTACCTTGATTCCTTTTCTTTAAGTATTATTTTATTTTTCCAATTACATGTAAAAATAGTTTTCAACATTCATTTTTTTATAAGATTTTGAGTTTCAAAATTTTTTCTTCTACCTTTCCTCCCACTTTTCCCTCCTCAAGATAGCAAGCAATCGGATGTAGATTTGTGTGTGTGTGTGTGTGTGTGTGTATACACACATACAATCATGTAAACATATTTCTACATAGGTCATGTTATAAAAGAAGAAACAGAACGAAAGGGAAAAACCAGAAAAATAAAGTGAAAATAGTATGCTTCAATCTGTATTCAGACTCCAGTTTTCTCTGGATGTGGCCAGCATTTTCCATCAGAAGTTTTTTGGAATTATTGCTGAGAAGAACTCAGGTAATCATAGGTGATCGTTGCACAATATTATTGTCACTTTGTACAATGTGCTGCTCATTCTGCTCACTACCATTAGCATCAATTCATGGCTTTTCTTAATTGGTTAATTTGTTCTCTATGGTACCATATATAAATATATGTACATAATGTACATATACACACATATACAAGTGTTTTGGAACTTGATGTAAGGGTGAAATCATATCATATAAACTTTGTGTCCTGATCATCACAGTACTTTATACCATTTATTCATTCATTCAACAAGCATTTATTTGATATTTACTATATGCTGGTTAAATGAATGAATTCATGAATGAACTCAGACCACATTAGGAATGCAAAAGAAAAAGAAAAACATAGTCCCTATTCTAAGGAGAACACAAAATATGCAAAGATAATAACATGATCATCGAGGAAGGGTAAACCATCAGCAACAAGGGAATCCATCCTGTATCTAGATCTTGGACAAACAGGAGTTCTTGGTCCACTGAGTCTCCAGAATGGCTGAGATGGCACGTGAGTTTAGCCTTGAAAGCATTTGTTTGTTGAGAGGCAGAGGTGAAAGTGGGTGCTTTCTGTGCATCAGGGGAAACTTATGGAAAGACACAAAGGTAGGAGATCAAATGCTGAGTTTAGGAAATAACAAGTAAGTTAAATAAGTTGGCTGAAATGTTTAATATATGAAGAGGGGTGATATGAGATAAATATGGAAAGATGGGCTGAATCCAGGCTATAAAATGGCTTTAAGAGATGAACTGGGATGTGTATATTTTGTCTTCAAGGCAATAGGAGCTACCAAAGGTTTTTGAGCAGTTTAGTGATATGGTCCGATTGATGGTTTAGGAATCTGTGTGTGAAGGATAGATTAGAGAGAGAAAAGCCTGGATTATGGAAGACCAGATTAACATAGTAGGTACCCAACCCAATTGGTGAATATTGTTTCTGTTGAGACTGCCTGCTAATTCATTTCTTTTGCATGGGGTTTAATTTCTCTACGCTCACTCCCAAATGTGCAGTCCTGTAGGATATGAGTAGGAAAGCTGGAAACAGCTCACAAATCAGTTGGCACTTTGTTCTTTCTTGTTAGTTTTTTTTTTTCTGCTAGCCAGCTGAAAGCTTTGAGTTAAGTTTGTTGCATAATAAAAACAGGATATACTTTTGAGCAATACACTCCATACTATTTTATTATGGGAATATAATTAGGAAGAGTATGAAAGTGGATGCAAATGACTTCTTTTTGGGGAAGTATGGATTAAGAGAGTATAGGAGGTCAAGTGACTATGGGTAATTTTTTTGGATGTCCTAAGAATAGAGTCTGATTTAGATGTATTGAGAATAGTGGCTATTTACCCCCCCCCCACACACACACACACACCAGTGTGAGAAGAAGATAATTCTGCCTATCCACACTACCAATGAGTATAAATAAATACTGAGAAGGATACATGATTCTGTTAATGTGAAGAATTCCAGGTGTGGAAATTCCTTTTAAGAACACAGAATAATTAGGGTAGGTAACTCAGTAAATAAGTCCAAGGTAGTTACCAAAGGCATGCAAAGGTTATGACTTGCTCAGTGTCACCTAGCAAATAAATGTTAGTGACAGAATGTGAATCTAGATCTGTTTTCAAACCCAGTCCTATTTCAAAATGAGGAAGTGTTATTATAAATGAAATACTTTTGTGACCTTGCCACTATGGTCCTACAATGTATAGGAAGGAAAACAGTTCATTTTGGAATCTCCATAATGTTGTCAAAAGGGAAATTATCCTGAGTTCTCCATGGAGTTGTCCTAAAGCTGCAATATCATTTCTAAGAGTATTCAGAACCCTAGATTTTGTGGGAGGGGACCTTAGGGTGAAGTTTCTATTCTCCACCATCATTTTCTGATTGCTCCCTTCAAATAGCAGAGCCCCTCTTTCTTGGCAACAAATAACTCGGTGGCTGATTTGCTGACAAACTGGGCCTCCCTTGGTACTTCTCACACATCTATAGAGAAGTTGTCAGCCTCACTCTGCTCACGTTCATATTTGCCTGGGCTGCTGAAATATTTAAGCCTCCCTGATAGCTTCAGATGGCATTTCAGCTGCTGAAAACACCGCCCTGTTGTGTCTCCTTCCAGAGTCACTGTAGGCAGTGGTGCCCTTTGTCCATTATTCTTCTCTGTTTATCCTAAAAATGACACTTTCCCCTAATGGTGTTTTAATCAAAAGCATCTTACCACCATCATTTATTTAGAATAATAATACTGATGAATCCATTCCTTGTAGGCTTGGCTCGGCTGGGCAAGTGCATGCAATTAGTAAGACCCTTTGGAGGAAAGAATTCACAGGAAAATATTCTATTCACTGACTTTCAATTAAAACAATAAGGGCAACATATTCGATATGAGGAAGCCTACTGCCATTTTGCTGCCCCTGTGGCCTGCACGTGATGGCAGAGCAGCCTCCTCTTGACAAGCCCAGGTGGGTAGGTCACTTTCAAGGCCATTTTCACAGCCAAACTAATTGAGCAATGAAGGCATTTTTATTTTGACCTGATCCAGAAGGAAACAGACCTACCAACCAGAAGTGCCTGTCAAAGAGCCCTGTCCATGCAGGTAGGGTTAATAGGTGTGAGGGACTGGACTTTTTCTTAATATTAGTAAAAATAATTTAAATGTTATCACAATGCCCTGATTTGGATGGTTAAAAAAAAGCACACTCATTTCCCTTCAGTATAGTTAATGGGGTCAGTCTGTGAGTCGGTTGGAGCCTGGTTGCCATGCCTTCAGTCATGTGGAATCCTAAAAACCCCTCATCATTTGTTTCTAAACAGATCGAGAGCTATTTACCATCTCAGTGTTGTGCACACAGCTGGGTGTCTGGCAAATGTCCAATATCCATTAACATTTAAAAATTAGTCCCATAATGCATCTTTTCAGGGGCTTGAGAAGTAGACACATTGACACACGTTGGGAACCAATTACATTTGCTCTACCATCAGTCTGGCTGAATTCAACATCCCTGAAAATGAAGACTCATTTAGTTTCCAGAATGGTGCATCTAAATTCAGACAATGACCTTAGAGAAAGCAGAATATCTAAAGAAGTAGAGTGGAATCCACTACTCAAAAGAATATTGCTTCACGTTTTAAGAATGTGCTCCTGAACCTTTTTGCACCAAACTGAAAAACGACCTTCCTTTCAATTCACCATTTCTAAGTTTTCCAAGAAGGGTTATTTATGGTTCAAAACTGGACTGACAAAGAGTCTAGAAACCATTTCTCTTACTTTGAGCAATATAGCTAATATCATGGTGTCCAAACCAAAGTGCCCTTCTCCACTTCCTGGGTTATGGTTTTCTATTGGTTCTTTCTTTGGGCTGAAAACGAACCAATCCTGCCTGTACAGCAGAAAGTTAGTGCCTTAGGAAACATATCATCCAACCGTCCTGGAGGAGCCAAGGGAAGTCTGGTAAAAGGTTGAAAACAGAGCAGTACAAAAATACTTTCCGAAAACTATTATTCCCTAAACCTCCACTGTCTTGAAAAATTCCTGTAATAATATCAGGAGTGAAATGGGGAGTCTAGTCTGCCTGGGGAAGCAGCCACAAGAGGGTTTTTTTCTTCCTGTATGTCAGCTCAGCTCTCAGTAATCAGGATCAAGACTGATTGGCTTCGGCGGCTGATGGCTGCTCCACACACCATACCCAGCTCATCTTAACTCACTTAGTCTATGTCACGCTGTTTAATAAAGCTAAATTGCTCTCACAAACAGAATCCTGGGCCATGGGCTTTTAGGATTCAGAGGTGGTTTAAAAATATAATTTTTCACTAACATTCAACAGGACAATTTAGCGAGAGCGTACAGAAAATTGCAGGAAAGCAGTAATTTTCCAAATGGGTACAAACTGATTCAGCAATTTCCAAATTAGAGACTTTGGGGGTGGTTAGTGATGTGCACTGTGTGAGCAGAGTTGTCCTATTGGAAGTGAGATTTTCAATGCTGAACCATAAGTCTGAATGTGCCACCCAGTTTGCAAATGGGTGTGACTGTGGAAGAGAAGAAACTCCCTTTTGTTGGTTTTATTTCCCATTTAAATTGATTGCTCTTTTATTTTATTTTTTTAAACAGCATAGTTATTTCTCGGTAAATCCCTATACCTCAACTGAACCTTTTGTTATAACAAAGATCTCAGAGACAGTGTGGTACAGGGGAAAGAATACTGACCCTGAAGTGCAAATTTTCTTATGTGTAAATTTTCTCTGGGCATTCACTTTTGCTTGACTTTGGGTAAATATCTATAAAATGAAGGATCTAAAGTAGATCTCTGATGTTCTTGCTAGGAATTAATGGCCTTATGATATTATAAGTCAAACATTATAGAACAACATCAAATCTGGCCATATCTGTTCACCTGTAATCTACTGTTAAGAAGTGGGAAGTAAGTTACACCTCACTTTTTTCTGGAAATGATTATAATATTGAGATTTTTCAACATCACCGAATACATTGAGTATATATTCTCTTGATTCAGCTATCTTTGCCAAGACTGTCTTGCTTTTGTATTTGTATCACCAGCTCTTAGCACAAAAAAGGAAGTTCTTGATTTTCATGGAATCAAAATGGCAGAACATTCAGTTGAACTCTCCTAACATTCTCTTCCAAATAATTCTAAAATAATTACTCAAATCAGATTATGAAGTGTCAAGACCAACAAAAGGTCAGAATGAGACATTTTTCTAGCTTTAGACAAACTAAGGAATTTGGAAAAATATCTGTGACATGGGAGTGGAGGTTGGCTGGGAGTCCTTGTGATGGTGGGGCAGTTAGTTGGTGGCAACCTGTTCCAAACCCCCTTCCCAGCAGTTTTGGGATCTCCAAATCAAGATATGGAAAGGGAACCTAGTAAATAGAGATGGGTATTCCTGTGTTAGCACTGACTACAAAACCAGATGCTGTAGGGTAATTCCATTGTCTACACTTGTTTCTAGGTTCCACAATTCCACATTAATTCCACTAATTCCACAGAATTGGGCAAATAGAAAAAAAAAGGGATAAAAATTCTTTGGTGAAAAGAATTCCTTAAAAAGCAGACCTAGTCAAATGGAAAAAGAGTCAGAAAAGCTCACTGCAGAGTTTAAAAATTAGAATTGGGCAAGTGGAAGCTAATGACTCCATTAGACATCAGGAAACAAACCAAATAAGAATTAAAAACAAAAGAAAATGTGAAATTGGAAAACAATTGATCTGGAAAATATATCGAGACATAATTTGAGAATTATTGGATTATCAGAGAGCCATGATCTCAAGAGCCTACACATATTTCAAGAAATTATCAAGGAAAACTGGAGATACCCTAAAAGAAGAGGATAAAATAGAAATGGAAAGAATCTACCATATCCCCATATGAAAACTTCCAGGAATATTATAGCCAAATTCCAGAGCTCTGGGGTCAAAGAGAAAAAAAAACTTCAAGTAACTAGAAATAATTCAAATATAATGGCACAAAATTCAATCACATATTTAAAAGCTATTAAAGGAGCAGAGGGCTTGGACTATATTATGAAAGGCAAAAGAATCAAGATCACAATCAAGAATAACCCAGTATATAATATATAATTATTCAAGGGACATTTTATAGACTTTCAAGCATTCCTTGTGAAAGGACTGGCATTCAATAGAAAATCTGATTTTCAAATACAAGACTCAAGAGAAGCATAAAAAAGTAAATATGAAAGAGAAATTATGAAGGACAAATTACTTTTTATATGGGAAGAAAATATGTATTTTCTAAGAACTTTATCATTTTGGGGAAGTTAGAAGAATTCTACAAAGAAAAGGATGCAGGGTTTGGTTGGTTATATTGGAGTGATGTATAAAAAGAATGAATGGACAATAGAGAGATCCCTGAAGAGAAGAGGAAAAGGAGAGGAAGAATGAAAAAAATATGCCTAAAACTATGCAAGGAAGAAGGACTTCTTTTACAATGGAGAGGAAAATGGATAGGGATGGAAATGTTTGAACTTCACATTTAAATTGGTTCAAAGAAGGAAAAAATATATGTGGATATGTATGTGTATGTATGTACATATATATGTGTGTATGTATAGTCACTTGAGTATAGAAATCTATCTTACCCAATAAGGAAATGGAGGAAGTGAAAAAGAGAAAGGGAGTAATAAAAGAGAGGGCAGATTTAAAAAAAAAAAAAGCAGAAGCAAAACAGAATTTAGAGGAACGACAGGATGACTAGAGGAAAAAAAAAAAGAAAATAGGATGGAAGGAAACTTGCATTTGTCATAATTGTGAATGTGAATGGAATGAACTCACCTATAAATAGAAGCAGAAAGCAGAATGGATTAGAAATCAGAATCCAACAATATACTATTATAAATGAACAAGCTTGAAACAGAGAGACACACAAAATAAGAGACTGGTGTAGAATCTAGTGTAATTCAGCTCTGGTTAAAAAGGGAAGAGTAGCATACTTTCAGACAAAGCAAAAGCAAAAACAGAATTAAAAGAGTTAAATAGGAAAACAATTTTGCTAAAAGGAATTAGACAATATATGCAACAAATGACACAGTACTTAAATTCTTAAAGGAAAAGGTAAATGAATTAAAGGAGGAAATAGAATTATACTAGTGGGAAACCTCAACTTTCCCTTTTCAAAGGGAGATAAATCTAACCATAAATCAATAAAATAATAGAATTTTAGAATAGTTAGATGATAGACCTTTGAAGAAAACTGAATGGGAATAGAAAGAGTATATCTTTTTCTCAGCTGCACATGGCAGCTTCACAAAACTTGATCATGTATTAGAACATAAAAACTTTTCCACTAAATGAAAAGAAAAATTAAATATGCCCTTTTCAGGGCATAATGCAATAAAAATGATATGTAATAAACACCTTTGGAAATATAGAATAAAAGTTTGTTGTAAACTAAATCTAATCCTAAAGCACAAATGGATAGAACAAATCATAGAAGCAATTATATCATTAAAGAGAATGAGAAAAATGAAACAATATTCCAAAATTTGGTGGATGTAGCCAAAGCAGTAATTAGGAAAAAATTTATTAATGCATACTTCAAAAAGAAGAAAAAAAGCAGATCAATGAGTAAGACATAGAACTAAAAAAGAAAGCTTGGAAAAAATTAAAAATCCTCAAACATCAAAATCTAAATCTTGAAAATCAAATGAGTGATTAATAAACTTGAGGTTAAGAATATCATCAAACAATAAAACTAGAATTGATTTTGTGAAAATAACAAAACAGACCATTTGTTAATTTTATTTTAAAAAATTAAATTACTATATCAAAAATGAAAAGGATGACTACCACCAATGAAGATGAAATTAAAGCAATTATTAGGGTTATTTTGCCAAATTATAAGTCAGAAAAATTGATCATCTAAGTTAAATGGATAAATATATAAATTGTTCAGATTATCAGAAGGAGGAATAGAATACTCAAAATAATCCAACTTTAGAAGAAAATGAACAAACCATCAATAAGTGCCCTATAATAAAAATCCTCAAGATTATATGGATTTATAAGTAAATTCTACCAAAAATTTCTACCAAATATTTAAGGTACCATTAATCCCAATACTATACAAATTATTTGAAAAAATAAACTTGGAATTCTACCAAGTTCCTTTTATGATATAAATATGATTTTGATACTTAAACCAGAAAGAACAAAAACAGAGAAAGAAAAGTATAGACCAATTTCCCTATTGAATATTGATAAAAAATTTAAAATACTAGCAAGATCACTGTAATATAGCATAAATATCATACATTACCTACATTTAAATAACTTTAGACAATATATAATACTTGGGAGACCTATTTGTCAAGACAAATCCAAAGACTAACATCATTACAAAATACTTTTTTTCACACAAATATCCAAATTATTGGAGCAATATTAATTGATCATTGATAGGGCAAGCCAAATTGACAAAAATGACAATTCTACTTCTTAATTTGTTTAGTCAATGTCATACCAATCATGCTTCCAAAGAATTATTTTATAGAAATAAACTAGAAAAAAATTGTAATGAAATTTATCTGAAAGATAAAAAGGTCAAAAATATCAAGGGAAATCAACAAAAACTAACAAAAGGTAGAGGAAAGTAGCCTAGCAGTTCTAGATTTCAAACTATATTACTAAGTAGTAATCATTAAAATGATATGTTACTGGCTAAGAAATAGAGTAGTAAATCAGTGGAATAGATTAGGTACACAAGACATAGTAGTGAATGGTCATAGGAACCTAGTATTTGATAAGTGCAAAGATCCAAGCTTTTGGAGATAAAAACTCACCATTTGACACAAAGTGCTGGGAAAAGCAATTTGGTAGAGAAAGTGGGCACAAACCAACATCTTGCACAGCATTCCAAGAAAAGGTCAAAATGGATAGATTATTTAGACATCAAACAAATTAAGAAATCTGACAAATCTATTAAGAAAAAAATTATGACCAAATAAGAAATAGGATTATGAGAAATAAAATATTTAATTTTGTCTCTATGCCATTAAAAGCCATTTGCATAAATAAACTATTATAGCCAAAATTAAAAGGAAAACAGGGAAGTTGGAAAAAATTCAAAGGAAGTTTTTTTCTGGCAAGGGTCTTATTTCTCAAAGATAGAGAGAACCAAGTCAAATTTATAAGAATAAAATCCATTTCCCAGTTGATAATGATCCAAGGATATAAACAGAAGAAGAAATCAAAGCTCTTAATAGTGACATATATGACAAGCAAAAAAAAAAAATGCTCTAAATCTTGACTGATTAGCAAAAACAAATGAAAACCAATACAGAAATCCCAACTCATACCTATTTGACTATCATGATAGAAAAGGAAAACAACAAATGTTGGAGAAGATATGAAAAAAATTAAGATACTAATCCACTACTAGTAGATTGTGAACTATTATTACCATTCTGGAGAACAATTTGGAACTATGCCCCAAAGGGTTTCACCCACAATATTATGACCAGTTTTATATCCTGAAAGGATCAAGAAAAAGGGGAAATGACCCATTTATTAAAATATATTTACAGTGGCTCTTTTTGTGTGATAAAGAATGGGAAATTGAGATTATCAACTGGGAGATGACTGAACAAGTTGTGGTATATGATTGTGATGGAGTACTATTGTGCTATTAAAAATGCTAAGCATGGTAGTTTCAGAAAAACCTGAGAAGTCCTATGTGAACTCGTGAAAAGTGAAGTGTGCAAAAGCGGGAGAACATCATACAGAGTAAAAGCAATATAAGGATGATAAACTGAAAAACTTAGGTTTTCTGATCAAGACAATGATCCAAGACATTTCCAAAGGTTCCATGATGAAAGGTCTTCTGAATCAAGAGTGAAGCATATTTTTTTATATCACTTTCTTTACTTTTACTGTTTTAGGTTATTTGTGTATGTTTTTTTTAGAACATAGTTAATATGGAAAAAAAAAGTTTTGCATTACTTCACATATATAATCATTATAAAATTGTTTGCTTTTTCAAAGAAGGAAGGGGGTGGAAAAGAGAATTTGGAACTTAAAAATACATTAAAGTTTTTTTTTTTTTTTTTTTTGCTTATACTTAATTGGGAAATATTTAAAGAAATAAAATAATTTAAAATGCTTTTCATTCATTCACTCTGCATTCACATGCATTTTTTTTTTGTAGTTTTCGGCTATATAATTTCTTCTGGGGGAATATTTCGTTCCATTTAGATGCCACAATTTGTTTAGCCATTGCCCCACTCTTAGATGCCCTCTTTAAATTATAGGTTTGCTGTCATACATAATTCTGCTCTGAATAGTTCTGAATGTTTTGGTTCATAAAAGACTTTTTCTCTCTTTGCCCTACTTATGGATATATGGACTCTATTGGGGGTTGCTGGGTCAAAGGGTATGAACAGTTGAACGACATTTTTCACATAATTTCACAATGTTTTCCAGAAGTTAGAATGATTTTTAGCTTCCTGGACAGCAAACTCACATGTCTATTTTCCCACACTGGCTACAATTTTGATTAAAGAACTTCACAGAATCTATTAGTTGAAATTGGAAGATTTTTATGGGCTCTGTGATGAAGGGAGTTTAGTATTCCCTCAACCCCCAATAATTAGGATGCATGTCTTAGCATCCTTCAGTTTGCTTTTTTGCAAAGCTACTATCTAATACAAGCCCCCGGGTCTGCAGTCTTTGCAGGGATGATAGGCTTTCAAGCATCACTGGAAAGGCAATTGCTTCATCGAGGGTATTGATTAACACTCTCACTGCATTAGGACTTTTTGGGTAACTCATCCTTTTTTATTGTTTGGGGAATGTGAACAGTCACTACTGCAAATTTATATTATGGGCAATTAGGCTTAAATAGATTAAAATCATACAGAAGAGGGGGCTGGCCAATTGGGGAGTTAACACAAACCTATCATTTGACAAAGCTGCCTATAGTAGGTGGCTTCAAGCTATTATTTCAATTTGAGGGTTAATCCTATTGACAGAAGGGGATGAAGCTTGAATGGATAGATGGGGAAGGTCCCAATGTAGTCATGAATGTTTCATTTTAATCTCTCAGAGGAAAAAGATTTCCCCCTCATTCCAAAACTTCACTGTCTTTCTGCCCTGTATAAGTAAATTGCTTTAAAATAGAGGAAGGAAAAACTAGAATTATTTTTAGTACAGAATGTGTATTACACACACACACACATACACACACACACACATACACACACACACACAAACATTCCATAATCTGAATCACGAACAAGAAATGTATTTTCTTTCAACTTAATTATTTAGTTTCCTACTAAGAAGTTGCTCTGTAGAGGTCAATTATCCATCAGGGATATCTTGGAAGAAATGAACAATTAACTTGATTTTCTGTTGAATTTGGAGCTTGTGTCTCAGTATGTGATCTATTAAAAAAAGGAGATAATTCCTCTTAAACCATGTCCTAATCTACATGGGAGTCTTACACTGCAGGTAAGAAATCAGCAAAGTAATCCAATCCACCACCATGGGGCCTAGACTGAAGGTCTTGATACAAAACAATCATGGCTTTCGAAACATTAAAAGAAAAAATTCTCATGGGGAGAAAGTAAAGGTAACAGAATTTACTCTTTTTATGGAGTACAGAACCATATAAAAGAAGAATACCATTTGATTTTTTTTTAAAGAAAAGAAATAGAATGGCACAAATCTTATTAAAGTCGGGTCGTGGCAAACACTGTAATTTGAGGGGGGGAGGTAATCAGGACTGTAGAGCTTCATGGCTGGATCAAAGGCAAGGACAAGTCTTTCACAAGCTTCAGGCTAGCCAGGAGACTGACTATTACCTGGCACAGCTCTAAAAAAAGCTTTCTTTGCCCCTGAAAAGCAGAATTTAAAGTAGGGACTAAATTGAGTTAAAAAGCATCTTGTACAGTGCTTTTTAGAAAAGGCAGAGAAATCACCTGAGCAGTGCAATGTCTAGGAAAAAAAATGATTTTCTTTCCCAAAATGTCTTACTCTCTCTTTTGAGTTATTTTTGCTCAGGAGTTGTAAACACGACATTCTTTTTGTTGGAGGATGGGTATTTCAGATGGCTCTATTTTCTAGGAAGCCCAGTTATGGTTTACGCTTAATAGTATTGGATGCCCTTCAAGACCTTTTAAATCACCTCCATGTCACTGATATAGCATTTCCCCTGAGGATGCATTCATTTAGTCTGTCTTACAGCCCATAAGATTTAGCTGTTTAAAAAAAAAAAAGAAAAAAAAGAAAAACTAACAATCTTGGAATATAGAAATTTGTACGGTGTTAAACATGGAAGAACTCAAATGGATTATGAGGTGGAGTTTGCTGAGGATAGGGAGGACTAAACACAATCTCCAAACAGCTTTAATCCCAGTTGTCTGCTGTCTTTGAAAGAAGGGAAAGTGTTGCAGCAAAGATGTCCAATTAGGTAATGGGGGGGGGGGGGGGGAGAGTTCTGAGCATACTGGGATAGAAATTTCCTTAACAACTACTATCTATGTTACTTAAGATTTTTATTTTGGGGAGCTTGTTATTTCATGTATAGAAAATTTATCTATCAGCACTTTCTTTGCTGTTTAGAGGCTTTTGGCTGGTTGCTCCTGAATAGGAGTCCATTGCTTGATCTTAATCATGTTAGGGGTGTCAAATAGGCCAGCTGCAACATTCCTCACTGTGGTCAGAACCAGAATAAAATGGAATTAAGAGATATGTGATAAAATAAATTAAAATTTATTAAATAAATTTGATAAATAGAATTTGATTAAAATAAATTAAGAAATATTTGATAAAATAAATATGGTACAATATAGATGATGTTAATTTGCGGTTTTCTGAGTTATCATATGACCCATAGGAATCTGTTCTTTTTTAATTTGACACTAAATTCTGGCACTAAAGCCTTCCACAATTTATGATATTAATGATACTTTGTCAAAATAGATCTTTGTTTAGCCAACACTTAGTATAATGCTGGCAACTTATTTAGGACTTAATGTTTGCTAAGTTGAAGTGAAGGTTAATACTTTGAATCTATTAAATGACTATTTTGTAGAGTAGAGTTGGCTTCAAAGTCAGAAAGAAGTGGATTCATATCCTGCCTTTGATACATGTTGTCTGTGTGATCCTATTCATTCACTCAATCACTTTACTGCTTCCAGGGAATCCTTGAAGACTACTAGTCGAAGAGCAGTTACACTTCATTGAGAAAGGGGCTAGCAGCTCAGTATCTCTATGCTGATTAACAGGTCAGACCCCAAAACATTTTTTAAAGGGTTAGGATCCATGATTTAGAATTGCTAGGACCTTCACCCATGAACTACTCCAACTCCAACATTTTAAATTCAATTCAACACAGTAAACATTGATTAAGCATCTACTATGTTCCAGGAACTATGCTAAGAGCTGAGGATACCAAGTAAGAAAAAGAGAGACAGTTCCTCATTTCAAGGAGTTTACCATTTAAGAGAGAAAGATGACAAACAAAAGGAAGCTGAAAAGGGAGGCAGAGTAACCAGGGAGTACTCATTTTGTGAAGTCTAATGGAAATGCTTGTTTGTTTCCTTCTTTCCCTACTTCCCTTCCTTCTTCCTTTTCTTCCTTCCTTCCTCTCTTGTTCCTTCACTTTTCCCCCCTTCCTTTTTCCTTTCTGACTTCTTATCTCTTTACCTTACTTTTTCCTCCCTCTCTTTGTTCCTCCTTTACATTTTCCTTCTTCCTGCCCTCCCTTCCTTTCTCCTTCCTCTCTTCTTTCCTCCCTTATCTTTTTTTTCCTTTCTTCACCTTTTCCTCATCCCCCTCCTTTCCTCCCTTCTTCCCTCCCTCCCTCTCTTCCTCCCTTTTCCCCTCCCTCCCTTTTCCCCTCCCTCCCTCTCTTCCTTCCTTCCTTCCTTCCTTCCTTCCTTCCTTCCTTCCTTCCTTCCTTCCTTCCTGCCTTCCTTCCTTCCTTCCTTCCTTCCTTCCTTCCTTCCTTCCTTCCTTCCTTCCTTCCTTCCTTCCTGTATTCATCCCTCTCTTTCTTCCTCCCTGCCTTCCATTCACCTTTTCTCTCTCCCTTCCTAATTGCTCTGCCTAAAATCTCTCTCAGCTTCAATTTATCCTGCACAAGCTGCTAGAGTTATTTCTAAAAGTTTTGGCTATTTAACTCTATGACCACCCTAAAATATAAATTTCTGGGTTTGGCATTCCTTCACATTTTGGACTCATCCAACCATTCCAACCTTATTGCTAATTCATTCATACTGTGTGTGATCCAGTAAAACTGACTTTCTTGTTCTCCACACACAATATTGTTCCTCATCCCTAGAATGCATTCTTTCCTCATCTCTGCCTTTGAAAATCCTTAGCTTCCTTCCAAGCTCAGATTAAACATGATGTTCCACATGAAGCCTTTTCACAACTTCTCAACACCCCTCCCCACCCCCAGCTTTTGCTTCTGATTATCTTATCTCTATTTTTGCACATGCTAATAAGAAGTATATTTTATGTGTAGATAATAAACCTCTTGAAGGCAGGAACTAATTAACTTCTTTCCTTATAGCGCCAAATATCCTTGTATCTGACACAGAGTTAGTACTTTAAAAATTCCTGATGACTGTTTGCAAAATGAGGTGAGCCATTAATATCTACTACCTTGTTTTGCTACTAATAATTACTGATTCATTGAATTTTAGAGCTGGAAGGGATTTTTGATATCATCAATCTTTGTTCAGTTTTTTTTTTTTTTTTCAGTCATTTCTGATTCTTTGTGGTCCCTATTTGGGATTTTCTTGGTAAAGGCACTGCTGGAGTGGTTAGCCATTTCCTTCTCCAGTTCCTTTTACAATGAGGTAACTGAGATAAACAGTTAAGTGACTTGCTCAGTTATACAGCTAGGAAATGTCTGAGGTCAAATTTGAACTCAAGACCATTGCTCTCCCTATTGCATCACCTAACTTCCTTTCATCTTTCGTCATCTCTTTTAGAGGTGAAGCTGAGGCTTTGATTTTTCAAGTTCATGCAGCTGAGTGGTTAAAGATTTTCTAGATCTCTAGTATTCCAACAAAGGGAACAAAGTTGCATCTACATGCTGAGAAAACTAGTCAATTCAAGCTATTCATTGATCTGAGGCATTAATGGTTGACTGAAGCCTTCCTCTTTCCTGGTGCCTTATTCATTCCCTCCAAATATACTCAATTCTTCCCCACCTAAAACAACTCCCAGTTCTGTAAATTATAATCTTATGTCTCTCCACACATTCATTGATAAACTACTAGAAAAAAACCCAAAGTTTTCTGTTCTCATTGACTTTGTTTCTTTCACCATTCATCCAGAACCTTGTAAATAGTTCTTTTCCCCTTTAAATCCCTCTACTGAAGCTGTTCTCTTCAAGGTCACCAGTGTCCCTTTAATTGTTTAATCCAATAGACTTTTTTCCTCAGTTGTCATCCTCCTTGGTTTATCTATGTGTGATATTGGATTGTTGACCAAACCATATTTCTTCAGTTTCCTGATTTTCTTTCTATAATTCGCCTTCCTTTTTATACCACTACAATCACTCACTTCCTGTATTCTAGTGGCTTGTCATCTTTCTCTGGTTTTCTAAGGGAAGGTATCCCCCTCTCTCTGTCCTCAGCTGTTACTGCCTTTCCATATTCTATTCCCTGTAGAATTTCAATCAATCCTTCTTAGATTTCAATGCTCTTTAGAAATCTAAGCTAGATTTCTAAGTCCAGTTCAGTCCAAATGGATATTACAGCTGCCACTTTAATTCAGGTTGATGGTTGAAACCTGATTCTAAATTTTTAGCCTTCTACAATTGTTATAACTGTCACATCTACTAAACTGTGATGTACATAGAAAGGAGACACCTGGACAGAGCAAACTTGATTTAAAACACAATTGTTTGGTAAATAATTGTTCATTAGAATTTTATAGGAAGCATTATGTTAGCTGGGTGACAATCTTTGCTTTTTGGATAAATAGATTGTGTCTTAGAAACACTTCTATACTTTTTCTTTTTAGATTCATGCCTTATTTTAAATAGTCATGATAGAATATGGGTGTAGTTTAGTCCAGCAGTGGAGAGTGTTGGAAGAAGATTCCTCTTTATGAGTTCTGATCCAGCCTCACTTAGTGTGTGATCTGGGCAAGTCACTGAACTCTGTTTGCAGAAGTTTCTCATCTGTAAAAGAAGCTAGAGAAGGAATTGGCAAAACATTTTAGGATCTTTGGCAAGATGGGGTGAGTGACAAAAAGTCAGATAGGACTGAAACTGTGGAACAACAACCCACAGCAATAAGTTAGGCAATTAAAATATCCTCCCCCTTAAACTGAACGCCTGGTTAAACTGAAAAGCCAGAATAATAATTGGCTTTCTCACAATACTTTTAACATTTACCAATTGTTTTACATGTATTGTCTCCTTTGAGCCTCATCACAATCTTGTGAGGTAGTTACTAGGGGATGTCATTAGCCTTCTTTTTTTTTTTTTTTTTTTGCAGATGAAGACATTGAGATTCAGACAGATTAAATAACCAACTTCTCCATAGCCATACTACTAACACATTTGAGTCAGATCTAGACCCTTTTCTGATTTCAGGTCCAGCACTCAATCTACAAGTCTATATTTTCTTCTCCAAAATGATTGATGAAATTCTATCAATATAGCATAGGTCCTGAAGCATAGTTTTAATTTTTCCTACCCCATTACCATCCATGGAAATCAAGCTTTTTTCATAATAAAATGCTTGGGGAAAAAATCCCTGTTGCCTGAGTTGATGAAACTACACTTTTTTGCTAGTCATTTTTTAAATATTCTAGACATGCAGAGCTCCATCGCCTGGTTACTATTTAATCCTTTCTGACTTTATCTGGGGAAGTTTTTTCCTTTAAAAAAAAAGTTCATTCCCATGAGGTTCTGAGATTTGAAAATCAGATATATTCCCAGGAATCATGGCATTTATTTTGTATAAAATGCCTATTTCTTCCCACTCCATCTAGTCATCTATTTTATAGACAGTAGAAGCAAGGATTATAAGCCTAAAGCCTCTCCTCTCTTTTGCCATCTTTGTTCCTCCCTCCTTCCCTCCCTGCCTTCCCCCACTCCCTAGTCCCTTTTTCTCTATCTAAATTGCAAAATTACAATCGATTTCTGTATAACCTAACTAAATCAATTGCCCTGGACCTTTTAAAGTTCCTTTTTCTTATCTTGAAGACTTCACACACAGAGAACAAGTCAGTCATCCTTCTTAACACATTCTTATTCTCATTTGGTACTTTGTGCATTTCATAAATTGAGGGAATGCTCTGTTCTACATAGCTGATATCTTACTCTAAACAGGAGACAGTCTAGTCTAGTATACTAATCTAAAGCTTTTTGGACTCAGAATCCTTTTACACTTTTAAAAATTATTGCGGACCCCCTCAAGAGCTTTTGTTTATGTGGATATCTATCCATTTTAAAGGGTCTTAACATTATTATAAAAGTGACTGACTGAGGACTTCCTGAAAGGGTCTCTGGGGGCCACACTGAGAATCACTTTATTGTGAAAAGAAGTCCTTCCTGCCTCAGGTTCAGAACAACCTGGTTTTAAGTTTTAAGTTTTTCTTCTGATTTATGCTGGCTTTATAAGCCCAAAGCAAGTCACTTAGGACTGCAGGCAAATTACACAGTTTCAGAACAGCTTCTGATCTTTGCAGGTGTAGGGAGTTTGTTCACTTAGAAGCTCCCTACTCTAAATGTATTCTCCTGGCTGGGCCTAAATGTACACACACACACACACACACACACACACACACACACACGTATGAGATTTCACATTCTGTAAAAAATTGATCAGTGAAGAACAGATGAAGTGGAAACAAGATTGTCTGCACCTTGTGATCTCTCTTTATCTGAACTCCTTTGATGGACCAAGAAGGGTAAAGGTGATTTGCTAATCAAACAAGGTAACTAGAATTCTGGGGCCTTTAAATAGGTGGGGGGGAAGGTCAGAAAGCCAATCAAAGGGTGAAGCAGAATGGTTGAAGAGTTCCTGGTTTGAAGGATCCTCTGAAAATGAATCACTCTTGAGAAAAGGAGTTTCTGTTTTTCTCTCATCCCTACCTTCCCACTGACCATTTCATTGAAGAGACTAGTCCAGTTGGCATCTCAGTTGGGATCAGAAGAAAGTGACCATGGAGGAGGCAAACACCTTTAGCCTAAAACAATGCAGAGTTACTTAAGGGAAGTTAACTTCATGGAGCGGTGAAAAGTATCAGGGAGAGATTAAATAGAGGCATGGGACCCCAGAAATCAAGAGAGAGTTACACCTATGGGAAATTTTAGGAAGACAACGACATCTAGAAATAAGTAACTGTTAGTTATCCTTTTGTCATTTTGGTTCCCTACCAGTGTGTGTCATGGCCTTTGTATTTCAAGTTTGTGTCTACTCTCTCCACAAGCCCTGTGTGTATTTGTAGAAGGGTGTTCCCCAGATTTTTGGGGGGATTTTTTTTAGTGACTCTTGTACTTATTATATGATACTTTAGTAATTTCTAGCCAGTTAAATTAAGCTTTCACAGGGATGAGTGACAATATTAGAAACTCACTCATTCAAAGTGACCTCTGGAATCCAGAAAGTATTATTACCAATGTGTGAGTACAAGCGAAAGTTGAGAAACAGGATCCAGAAGGGGTGTTTCATGGACATCATACATTTTATGGTGTTTAGGGGTTGCAAATCCTCAGACTCTTTATGGCCCCATTTGGAGTTTTCTTGGCAGAGATACTCGACTAGTTTGCCATTTCCTTCTCTAGTTCATTTTATAGATGAGGAAACTGAAGCAAACAAGATTAAGTGACTTGTTCAAGGTCACAAAGTTAGGATTGTTTGAGGACATATAGACTTAGAAATGTAAGTTGCCTTTTTTCCAATCTCTACCCTTTACCTTTAGTCTTGAGATGTGATTTTCTATCTTTTCAGCTTATCTTGTCCAGTCTTAAACTAACACGCCAGCAATCCATTTTACTCAATCTCAGGAGAAACCTTACTACATTGCCCTCTTCATAGCATCAACATTGATATAACCTCATCTCTCCTTCCATTTTCCAATTTGAGCATGGACAACAGTAATAAAATTAACAGGACTGTTTCTGGCAAGGACATCTTAATCATTTACCTTATTACTCCAATTATCACCTCTGACTTCCCTCTCCTCCTTGGGCCCTTATTGCCTTTCTTTACTAGAATATGAGCTTTTTAAGGTCAACGATCATTTTCCTTGCTTGTGGCAGCTAAGGAGTGTGGTGGATGGAAAGCTGGGTCTGGAGTTGAGAAGACCTGAGTTTAAACTCATCCTCAGTCACTTATCACTTAATCTATGCCTCAGTTTCCTCAACTGTAAAATGAAGACAATAATAACATTTATCTTCCATGGTTGTTGTGAAGATTGAATGAGATATTTGTAAAGTATTCTGTAAAGCTTAAAGTGCTATATACATGGTAGTTATTTTCATTTGTTATATGATATAGTATAACTTTATATATAGTTATATGTACAAATAACTATATATATAGTTATAACTTATTGCTTATTATTTTCATTTTAATTATTTTAGTATTTGTGTTCTCTGTCCTTGGCACAGTGACTGATACGGAATAAGCATTTGATAAATATTTTCCCCAATCAGTTTTCCTTCCAGATAGACAGATGAGCTTTAGCCAGGGTAACAAATTAGTCGTGCCTCTGACTTATTTAAGTTATTAAACTTCTTAGTGACCCTGGAAAAGCTGTAAGACTATAGGCTGTTGAACATGTATTGGTAGAGGATGTCCCCTAACCAAACTAGGAGTATCCTACACTAAGAAATCATAGGTCTAGCTAGACTAAAAATCTTTGTGTGCACAGGCACATGGGTATCTGTAGCAGCAGTAATAGTAGTAGATATCTTTTTTCCTTTTCTCTGTCGATTGTACATTGTGTGTGTGTGTGTGTGTGTGTGTGTGTGTGTGTGTGTATGTTAAGGCTCTATCTCACAGCAGTGATTAGAATATTTGATTTCATTGGTATGGGTATAATCTGAGTTTCCAACCTTCATTAAAACAATAATGACTTTCTATGTGCCTGAGTAAGGGACAGAGTTAGCATGACTTTGGGGGAAGAGAAATTTTTTCTGGATTTTTTATTTGAGAAAACAAATATGGTTCTAGATGCTCTTTGAGAAGGAACTATGAGAAAATGAGAACAGACTTTGGAAGGCAGACCTGTAGGGGAAAACTTCCTCTGAACATATCCCTGCTTTTCAGGTTGCTTGTCTAGAGCTTTTGGGGGTATTTCCCCTTAGGTGAGAATGAGAATTATCAATTGGATAGACCTCATTCATTTTGTATATTGTCTGGAAAATTCTAATCTATATAATTTTTCTGATTTGCCCTCTGGATAAATGGATTTATTACCTATCCATTATGCGTTGGTCTTTGATGTAACTAGCATTTGACAGAAAGGCATTAAGCTTTAGAATATGCATACCTTCTCCATTAAGAGAGAGCAAATGGGAAAGCAACTGGAAACCGGATTAGCAGTATTTAGGAAATAAGATAAAGATAATTCTAGTCTGGAACACTCTCTCTAAGGAGACTAGAGAAGTCAGTTTAGTGGCTGTAATCTCTTACTCTGTTCCAGGAAAGAATCAAAATCTCTCTTGGAAATAAGTGGCTGGGATTATGGGGCTATCTCTACTCATGTCTTTCTTCAAGCAGCATTGAGATAAACCAATGTGGACATACACATCACATGTATGGGTAACATATAATCTACCTCAGGAACTTCCGGATGAATAAACTTGTCTTACAAGGGCAGACTGATAGCCCCTCTGCAACTCGTGGTTTTAGCTGAGAGCAATTCACACCAGAGGTGTCCCACACTGGTTGCCTATTGAGTTAGCAATACCCTGTGTGCTGCCTGAACCTGTTAAAATGGAATTGGGGAATATTTAACAAAAATAATAATGCAACATGTTAATATGTGGTTTTCTACATCAATATGCAGCCTACAGGGATCCTTATGTATATAGCTTAGCACCCTCACACACCCCCTTTTATTTGAGGTTAACACCTCTAGTTTACACCATTGAGAGTTTAAATGAATTCCTTAGTGGCACTTAGCCAGGATGTGACATGGGTAGTGTTTAACTCGCTTTCTCTTGGTTTAGAAGCTAATTCTTTTACACTATGCCATGCTGCCTTTCCTTTATATGTGTAAGTGTTTGTGTGTTTGTGTATGTAAACAATGCATTTACCGACACATATTTATATACTTTATATAAAGAAATCAAGAAAGGCTTCTTTTAGGAGGTGACATGAACCAAGCTTTGGGAAGATATTCCCTTCTAGCGATTTTAAAAGTGCCATTTTCTACAGGCCATGTTTTTTCTTTCAAATAGATCCTCAAAACTATAATGGATGTCAGTGAAAAATATTACTCCATATACAAATATTTACTTTACAGACAATTTTTCAGAAGAAGATTTAAAACAAAATAATGTCAACCTGGATATAGATTTGCCTTTGGGGGAAGGTATCTTTCCTGTAGGTGGTAATGATTTTCTGCTACCTGTGGACCCTTTCTAGGGAGTTCACCATGTTCTCTAACAGGTTCCCAATTCTCTTTGACAATATTTCTCCCAGGACCTTTTTGCCTCTGACTTTGACCCTTTGTAAAGGAAATGTGTACAGAGAAGGTTTGAAAACGGTCTTAGAATATGTGACAATGTTTAACTTTGATTCTTTTTCTTTAAGAATCCTGGGGAAAGATTTGTTAAAAGAAAAAGAGAAAGGTTTAAATTTTCCTTCTGTTTTTGAACTATTTTTGGAAAAATAAGACAATATGCAGGATACCATAGCTGTATGGGGCATGGAGGCCAAAAAACCAGAACCTGATCTTGTACTAAATTAAGGGAAGCAAAGCTTCCAAGAAAAAAGAGGTGATAGTATCATTGCATTCCATTTTGCCCTTGGTCAGGCAACACTTGGAATACTGGATTTATTTCTAATCATCAAAATTTAAGAACACTGATAAGCTGCCAAGCATCCAGCAGTGGGCTTCTAGGATGGTAGAAAACCCTTTATGTCTATGAGAATCAGGTTAAAGAACTGTGGATATTTGTTCAGAGAAGAGAAGACTGGGAGTGGGGGGAAGATGATGACTATCTTTAAGTATTGGACTGGCAATCTGAAGATTTTATATTTAACAATAATATCTATCATTTATTCAGCACCTCCTATAAACTTTTGACAAATACTGTCTCATTTGCTTTTCACAACAACTCTGGTAGGCAAGTACTATTATGCCTATTTTTATAATTGAGAATGACTTGCCTCGGACCACCTAGCTGGTAAATATCTGAGCCTAGAATTGAAATCAAGTCTTAAATATGAGACCTAGGGTCTATCCACTTTGCGACCTCCATCTAAGCATCCAAAGTTCTTTATAACCTGTGTTCCCACTTCCTTTCCATCTTCTTGCATTGTAGCATATACCCTGCAACCCAATGACACTGCTTTCTAGCTTTTATTCACATGATATCCCTAACTCTGAGGTTTTCAATGGTAGTCTCCCTTTTCTAAAATGCTCTCTCTCTTCATCTATGTCTCCTGCCTGCCTTCAATTAAAGTCTTTTCTTTTGCAAAAAAGTCCTTTCCAGCCTTCTTTAATTGTAGCACTTTCCCCTCTGAGACTATCCCCAATATATTTGCATCTTGTTTATACATGGCAATTTGCATGTTGTCTTTGACATTAGTCACTGAGCTCAAGTGCTTAGTGTGCTAACAGGTTCCCAATTCTCTTTGACAATATTTCTCCAAGGACCTTTTTGCCTCTGACTTTGACCCTTTGTAAAGGAAAATGTGTATAGAGAAGGTTTGAAAAATGGTATTAGCTCCTGGCTCACTGTTAGTCCTTAATAAAGGTTAGTTGACTGACATGAACAAAGATAGGACTTATTGGACTTGTCTTCAAAGGAAAAAAACTAGGAGAAAATGGAAGTTGTAAAGATACAAATTTTGGCTTGATGTAAGATAACATTTTTCTCCCAATTCAAGCTACTCAAAAGGGAAATGGGCCAGCCCAGAAAGTTGTCTGTTCCCCTTTTGTTGACGTCTACAAATGAAGAATGGCAGATAGCAGGTGTGCTTTAAGGAGGATGCTCTTTCAGGTATACATTCGATTTAGATGACCACTGGAGTTTCTACTGAGCTTAGCCTGGTACCCAGTAAGCACATCAATCAATGCTTCTTGACAACTTAAAATGTTTATAATTAGTGTTTGAGCAAAACTTTAGAAGTTGGAGATGAGGTCCTGTCTCACACAATTATAATTTCACAGTTTTGGAGGGGACATTAGTGACTATCAAATCCAACCCAAACCTGAAGGAAAAGCCCCTTTGTACACAATCAAGAATAGATATCATTTTTAGCTTGAAAAATCTCCCATTAAAGGGAGGGTCACTACTACTCAAAGCCACTGGCATTTTTTCACGTGATACAATATGCGATTGGTGTAAGTTATTTTTCTTTTCTTTGCCTCAATTTACCAAACATTGGGATACATATATAGGATAAAAATCTTGATTTTT
Source organism: Sminthopsis crassicaudata (assembly GCF_048593235.1). Classification (NCBI taxonomy): domain Eukaryota; kingdom Metazoa; phylum Chordata; class Mammalia; order Dasyuromorphia; family Dasyuridae; genus Sminthopsis; species Sminthopsis crassicaudata. Next base: position 411,930,659 of record NC_133620.1, read on the forward strand.
GTGAGCCTAAAGAGAAAATAGAGATAAAGGTATTAAAAATTTACTACAGAAAAAGGAATTAAAAGATGTGTATGGGCTATGAATAAACAGAGGGAGGTTATAAATATAAAGAAATATTTCTTATGAGAAAAATATTGTAAATGACAAGAAAATCCCACTTTGTAACCATTCAATAAGCTTGAGGCAGAAAGGCATAATGGGAAGAGTGCTGAATTTGCAGGTGAGATCTAAACTCTGATATTTACTCTATGTGTTATTTAAGAAGGGTTATTATGAGTATCAAATGAGATCCATTAGAGTTCTGGATTCCTGAAGGAAGCCACTCATTCTTCCCATTAGATTATAAATTCCTTAAGGGCAGGGCTTATCTTTTGGCTCTTTTTGTATCCCCAGTGTTTATCAGAATGTCTGGAAAGGGAGTAGATATTTAACAAATGTTTGTTTAATGGATTGGTTGACTTGAAGTATCTTAGGGCACTCCTGAAGTATAGGAGATGTCCTCCATTGGTATCAGCTTGAGAACCTTTTCTGCTGGGTTTTTCACCTTATCTCCACAGTTACCTTACACCAAAAATTAGCTCCCCAGCAACTTGTTCCAATTAACACTAATTAGAGATAATTATTTCATCCAAATGGCAGAGTGAATAGCATATTGGATTCAAAGTCAGGAAGACCTGAATTCAAATCCAGATTCTTACCTACCCTTACTAGTTGTATGGTCCTGATAAGGTCATTTGATCTGATTGCCTCAGTTTCCTCATCTGTAAAAATGGCAATAAGAATAGTACCTACTTCCCAGTGTTATAGTGTGGATAAAATTAATAGTTGTCAAGTGCTTTGTAGACCTTAAAGTGTTTTATGAAGGCTAGCTATTGTTAAGATATAGAAAGAATAAAAGTTATAAGCTTTCTTCCTCCAACATTTGGGAGTCACAATCTTCCATGTATCACCTTGATCCCTGTGAGAGTGTGTTTTGCATATTTTCTCCTTAACAATTACACCAGAGAAATGTTTGGAGGGAAGCAATTTGTAAAATTTAAAGAATGATTAAATTTGAGGGTTTTTTTGTTGTCTTTAAATTTTTTTAATAATACATTTATGAGTTATTTTTTAAATACAGAAGTATGATATAGTAGAAAGATCTTTTAAAATCAGCAGCCTGGATTCAAGTCATATCTCATCTATTTACTATCTTTGTTACCTTGCACATGTCACTTTCAAAATCTTGTTTTTCTCATGTCAAAGAGAGGCAATGATATTTTCACTATGTTTCATGAATATTAAGAAAATATTTTGTCTACTGTATAGAATTCTATAAAAGGGGGACTATTTAATTAAAATAAATAGTACCCAGAGAACAGTGGAGAATGCGTGGTAGGAATGACCTGACATAACCAACAAAAAACAGACCTAGAGTAAAAGGAATTAAGAAAATACACATTAGGAAAAGGAAGAAAGATAGGTCTTCGGTGGGATTGAGAGCAAAAGATGAGCAGTAGGAAGCTTTCCTATTGTTATCTTAAAGTTAAGAGAAACTGAGGAATACCTCAGTACATTGGGTGGACCCTCGATGGAGAATTTATGAACCGACAGGGAGAAGAGGGTGCAGGGGTCCTGGGTAGATTATATGTATCACTAGGTAAAATATTTTATGTTGATGAGATCACAATCCATTTGATTATTAAATAAGGCAGTAGGTGCGATATTCTCTTGTGAATTTTTGTTGTTATAATTTTCTTAATCTAGTGTTTCTTTGTTTTTTTTTTTTTACTTATCGGCTCGTGTTGGCTCAAAATCTAAGAATAAAGAAGTACCAACAATTAAATTTCTAAAAACCACTGATCCAGGCAAGAGCAGCAGGCATGAAACATCTACCTTTGGCCAAACAGAGCCCTGCTGAAAAGTGGGAATGGAGAATGCTGGGGGGGATTTGATTTCCTTGTTCTCAGATCCCTGTGAATAGTACAAAGTCACCCAGGACTTTCTAGTGCCATAGCCGTCTGATACCTGCCTCGGGAAGGCTCTAGGAAAAGCCCATCTGCCACACTGACAGTTGTGAGGGGGGTCCCCATGCAAGGGGTCTGTAGTTGAATGAGGTTCCCCCTTTCATTCGCTGCATCCAGGTAACCTTTGGAGGAATTAGAAAGCTCAATGATGTGGCAGCCGGTCCCCCAGTGCACACTTGCTACCCACAATGAAAGGTGACCCAGCTTCACGTGCTACAGAGAATCAGCTACGTAAAGTTCTGTATTTTTAGATCCCAGGTTCAAAGCCACCATGGATGCTCTCCTCACGCAGTGTGAGGTTGACCTAGAACAATACAGGCCGATTCTCGGGATAAGATAGCTTTTGCTGCGTGTCAGAGATGATTAGGAACAGAGGTAAAACGGAACTTTAAACTGCTTGACTCTAAGTGACAAAATAACGCGACAAAGGCTAAAAACACTCTAGCCCTCCAGACAAGAGGCTGATCCCCAATAGGATCCCTGGCAATTCTTTTGATTACCTCTTCTTTCCTGCGCATAATAAATTTCTACCCTCCTAGGACTGTCTTAGCTGGTCTCCAAGACTGTGGGCCTGCTGACCTCAGAAGAACAATTTGCAGAAGTAAAGGAACCTGACCAGCATTTGATTTTTGTTTTTTCTCTCTTTCTCTGAAAAGTCGGAGGGGCTCTTGAATGAAAGATTGACAAGTGGAGAGAACCAAGTCATCTACTTGTAAAACAGCTTTTGCTGGGATAACTCTTTAAGTTTTTTAAATGGATTCCAGAGAATATATTGCAGGCCCTTTTAAGTGGGCTTAGGACTTCCAAAAAGTGATGTTTAATGGGGAAAGCGTAGTGCATACATTGACTTTTGTCTCATATTCCTCGTGCTTAGCACAGTGCCTAGAACATAGTAGGTGCTTGATAAATGTTGAGGGGGTTCCCTGGAGAGGAAGATGTGCTATCTATTTGTCATTGGACAAAACATGGGCACTTTAGAAACCTCTGCTATGGTCTCTAGTGTGCCATTCTAGGCATTTGGGAAGAAAGTTTAAATGTAAATCTATCAGCTAAAGGAGCTTTAAATCTTTTCAAAGCCTAATAAAACTTACTATGTGGAAAGGTGTTGGTGCTGAGGTATGTTGTCTGTCTCTCCATGTCCCCATGTCTCTGTGTCTGTCTCTTTTTTTAGTCTGTGCTTGCCTCTGTGTCTGCCTGTTTTCTGTCTCTTTCTCTGTCCGTGTCTCTGTCTCTCTCTCTCTCTGTCCGTGTCTCTGTCTCTGTCTCTGTCTCTGTCTCTCTCTCTCTCTCTCTCTCTCTGTCCTCATTGATGTCTCTCTCTGTCCTCACTGCTGTCTCTCTGCCTCTGTCTGTCTCTTTGCCTCTGTCTGTCTATCTGTCTCTTTCTGTCTCTCTGTCTCTTGGTCTCTCTGTCTCTCTGTTTCTTGGTCTCTCTGACTCTCTGTCTCAGTCTCTTTCTCTCGCGGTCTCTCTGTCTCTCTTTCTCTCGCGGTCTCTCTCTTTCTCTCTATCTGTCCCTCTCTCTGTCCCTGTCTCTTTCCCTGTCTCTGTCTCTGTCTCTTTCTCTGTCTCTGTCCCTATCTTTCTCAGTCTTGGTCTCTCAGTCTCTCTGTCTCTCTTTCTCTCTCGGTCTCTTTCTCTCTCTGTCTCTCTTTCTCTCGTGGTCTCTCTCTTTCTCTCTATCTGTCCCTGTCTCTGTCCCTGTCTCTGTCCCTGTCTCTGTCTCTTTCCCTGTCTCTGTCCCTGTCTTTCTCAGTCTTGGTCTCTCAGTCTCTCTGTCTCTCTTTCTCTCTCGGTCTCTTTCTCTCTCTGTCTCTCTGTCTCTCTTTCTCTCCTGGTCTTTCTCTTTCTCTCTATTTGTCCCTGTCTCTGTCTCTGTCTCTTTCCCTGTCTCTGTCTCTGTCTCTTTCCCTGTCTTTCTCAGTCTTAGTCTCTCTGTCTCTCTTTCTCTCTCTGTCTCTCTTTCTCTCGTGGTCTCTCTTTCTCTCTATTTGTCCCTGTCTCTGTCTCTATCTCTGTCCCTGTCTCTGTCCCTGTCTTTCTCAGTCTTGGTCTCTCAGTCTCTCTGACTCTCTTTCTCTCTCGGTCTCTTTCTCTCTCTGTCTCTCTGTCTCTCTTTCTCTCATGGTCTTTCTCTTTCTCTCTATTTGTCCCTGTCTCTGTCTCTGTCTCTTTCCCTGTCTTTCTCAGTCTTAGTCTCTCTGTCTCTCTTTCTCTCTCTGTCTCTCTTTCTCTCGTGGTCTCTCTTTCTCTCTATTTGTCCCTGTCTCTGTCTCTATCTCTTTCCCTGTCTTTCTCAGTCTTGGTCTCTCAGTCTCTCTGACTCTCTTTCTCTCTCTGTCTCTCTGTCTCTCTTTCTCTCGTGGTCTCTCTCTTTCTCTCTATCTGTCCCTGTCTCTGTCCCTGTCTCTTTCCCTGTCTCTGTCTCTGTCTCTTTCCCTGTCTCTGTCCCTGTCTCTTTCCCTGTCTCTGTCCCTGTCTCTGTCCCTGTCTCTTTCCCTGTCTCTGTCTCTGTCTCTTTCCCTGTCTCTGTCCCTGTCTTTCTCAGTCTTGGTCTCTCGGTCTCTCGGTCTCTGTCTCGGTGTCTTGTTGTTCAGTCATTTTTCAGTCATCTCCAACTTTCTGTGGCCCCTTTGGGTTTTTCTTGGCAAAGTTACTGGAATAGTTTGCCATTTCCTTCTCCAGTCCATTTTACAAATAAGGAACTGAGGCAGAATTAATTGACACCCTGGTGTCACATAGCTCATAAGTGTCTGATTTGAACTTGGGCCTCCGGTCTGGCACTCCCTCCACCCTCTATCCACTAGCTGCCAAGTACTTTTTCTACAAGATTATAATAATATTCTGCCTTTAAATCTCAATCGTTAGAGGGAGGGAATTTTGTAGATAAGTTAGTAGTGCATTATGAGGCTGACCTTGGGCAAAATGGTGAAGTTGACCGGGTTTGTCTTTCACAAACTCACCTCCCCTTTGAGCACCTTTGCCCTCGTGTCTGGCTCCCTTCCCTCCTTTTCTCTCATGCCCTGTCCAGCAGTTCCTGCTAGCAGTTATTTTATCTCTAATAAGGTCTTAGAGGATGATAACATAAGATGTTAGACTTCCTGTGCATATTTACACAGTATGGGGGATTATGAAGACTGAGGAAAATTTACATCCCCAAGTAATGAATACAAGTGCAGGATTTCAGGCACTTTGACCAGGCAGCAAGAGAGATTTTGGCCCAAGGGGACTGTTCTAAAATGTTCCAAATTTTAACAAGTTGGCAATTGCCTGTGCTTCATAATCTTAATGATACTTTTATGGATATGGGAAGATGGGCAAATCTGTATAGGTATACTACTACTTTTATGTTACTACTGCCAACAGTAACAAGAATAATGGCAGCTTGGTACAATGGATAGAGATCACAAAGAATCAGACAACTAAAAGGAAGCATTTCTATAATACTTTAAAGTTTTCAAAGCACTTTTTGTCTCGTTAGATCCTCGTAATTATCCTGTGAGAATAGGTGCTGTAAATTTTTCTCATTTTTATAGATGAAGATACTGAGCAAACAGAGCCCAGGGTCATTCTGTTAGTATGCGTTTTACCCTGGATTTGAAACTCGGGTCTTCCTGACTTCTGATTTAACACTTTATCCACTGTGCCAATAATTGACATTAATAAAAAGGTGCAAAATAAATTTGGTCATCGTACAACCAGAGTGAGAGCCTGCATGCTGCATATTTTGTCATCCCTTTTTTTGTTGTAATTGTTATTGTCATTATTTAGTTCATGTCTGACTTTTTGTGATCCCATCTGTGGTTTTTTTTGGCAAAGGTATTGGGGTGGTTTGCCATTTCGTTTTCTAGCTCATTTTACAAATGAAGCAGATTTTAACTTGCAATCCGACTCAAGGCCTAGTACTCTATCCACGGGCCACCTTGCTGCCCCTTTTATAGATGAGGAGGTTAAGCTTGAGTACAATTACATCAAAAAATAGTTTTCTCAATTAAGATTTGAATCCAGGTCCTCTTGATTCCCCTTCACTTTGGTATTCCTGTTAGTGCTTCATTCCAGCTGCTGCGACAACTACAAACTTTCCTTCATATATTACTTTAATTATTTTGTTATAAAAACATTTTTCTTCTAATACTTCCACAAGGTAGGCTGTAAAGACATAATTATCCAATAAAGTTCCTCATTTTTTTTAAAAAAAGGTAATAAACTAAGATTCAGAGAAGTTGACTTACCCAGTGACAATACACAGCTAATAAAGAGCACAATATAAATACTGGTCTCCAGGTCCTAAAGTCCTCGGTCTCTGTCTCTCTCATTTTTACACCATGTTTTACACCAATATTTCATACTGTAGCTAAAAAATCCACTTTCAGATACCATTTTAAGGCTAATAAAGCATTTCTCCACAATAACTTTGTGAAATAGGACTAAATGTATATTATCTTTATTTATAGCGGAGGAGACTAAGACTTGGGTAGGTGACTAGCCCCAAGATCATAATGGCTAATAAATATCATAGGGATGTTAATTGGAAAAAAATAAATTTAAAAATCACCCCAACAGCACAAAAAAGACATAGATGAGGTTTAAGATGTTTTCTCATTGGGTAATATCTTCTAATTTTTAGAAGTGAATATATTATCAGAAAACTAGGGTCTCTTTTTAAAAAATTACTTGGCTCTAGAGTGTGTGTGTGTGTGCATATATTTCTGAGCACGTAGTATTTTAGTACACTCTTGCAATTTTCTTGTTTTCCCAATTTCATTGGTATATTACTTTATGGCTCCTCCAATAATGTGGAGAAAAAGATTTTTCACATTTAGTTACTTACAATGCGGTTCATTTATCCACTCCCAAAGATTCAAATGGCATCTCTATACATATTTCTACCAAGTGTAATATATAGTCCTCTTTTCTCCTTCCACCCCTAAACTCCAATTTCACATTTGAAAAAATGCCTACTCGACTTTTTTACCTGAATGTTTGGTAGGTTATTTGAACTCATGTCCAAAGTGGAATTCATTATCTTTTCAGCTTTTACAAATTTGTCTACTTTTGCTAAAGATATTATTATTCTCCCACTCACCCAGATTTATAACGTAGGAGTTATCTTGTGTTATTCATTTCCTCACTATCCAATCCATTTCCAAAATCTTAACAACTTGACTTCCATGATTTCTTCAACTTCCACCTTCTATCCACTCATATGGCTACCATACTAGTTCAGACCCTCATTAAACACTTGCTTGGACTAGTGTAGAAACCTTCTTTAATGTCTCCATCCTTCTAAACTCTCTTCTACATGTCCCCTCCCCTAGCTATCAAAATAATCTTCCTTAAGCATATTATTACTAAGTAGCTAAATAGGGATAGGTTAAGGCACTAGGCCTGGAATCAGGAAGACCTGAATTCAAATCTAGCCTTAGATACTCGCTAGCTATGTAGCTCTGGGCAAGTTGCTTAACTCTGTTTGCCTCAGTTACTTTTTTTTTTTTTTTAATGAGCTGGAAAAGGAAATGGCAAATCACTCCAATATCTTTGCCAAGAAAATCCCAAATGGGGTCATACTAAGTTAGATATGACTGAATAACATCAACAAAGCATATTTTGTCCCCAATAGGAATCCTTGATAGCTCCATATTGCCTGTAACATCATATATAAACTCCACAGACTTCACAATCTGGCTTTCCTTATACTTTTCCAGATTTCTTTCGTGATACTTCCCTTCACACACTTCATATTCTTGGCAAATCTTCTCCATACTTTTTTTTTTCAAACTCAACATTGCATTTCCTTCCTCTGTGATTTTTCACAGACTATCCACCATGCCTAAAATTTTCTTCTTCCCCAACTTGTTAGAATTCTTAACTTCCTTTAATATTGAGCTTAATTTCCACTTCCATTTAGAAACCTTGCCTGATCTTCCCAGGTATTGTCTTCTTTCTTTAATTTATCTCATGTTTTTATCTAGAAATAAAATTTACATTTCATAAGATATAATCTGCTGAAGTTTTTTGAGAATTGTTTGTTTTTAGTCTTTGAATAAATAATTTGTCACTGACTTCGAAGTTCACGATCTAATGGAAAAGACTACAAACAGATTATATCTAGCATAAATTGAAAATCATAAGCAGAGAGTTGATATGAGAATTAAAATTGGGAAGGACTGACTGTAGAAGATGGGATTTTACCTGATACTTGAAGGATATCAAGGAAACCAGGAGATAGAGATGAGGATGTATTTGAGAATAGCTAGTGAAAATTCATAAAGTCAAGAGACCAATTGGCCGGGAGGCTACTGTCATTGGATTACAGAGTTCATGATGGTAGCCCGGGTAGTCAAGTGATGATGACATTAGAAAACTGGAAAGTCAGGGGGTGGCAGATTATAAAGGGTTTTGAATGCCAAACAGAGGATTTTTTATTTGATCCTGGAGGTAAATGCTTAGTAAGTATTGAATCAAACTGAATTTAGATGAAATCACCACATTTATTGAATAGATAGGTAAATTAATTGAAAGAACATTTATTAAGAGCTTATTGTGTGCCAAATATACTAAGAAGATACAAATATAAGCAAGCAAGACAGTTCTTGTTTTCAAGGACCTTACATTCTAATGGGAATGTGAATGGGGGAGATAATATGTAAAGGAGAAATGGAAAGTGGGAAAGAGGATATTCTGGGGAAGCACAGTGTACGTAGAGTCCAGAGTTCCCCAAACAAGGGAATTTGGAGTCCCCCTAAATAAAAGTCGCCTCTCTACCAAAGGAGGTAACGGATATAAAAGAAAGAAGATGGGAACTCCAAAATGATTATACAATCTGTTTAATTATATGAGTTACAGTCTAGAGCAGCTTCCAGCTGGATCTGGATTTTTGCAAAAATAAATATCATGATACTTATAGAAATAAAACAAAGGGACGAGCTGCAAAGCTTCATTGCATATGTCATTGGGGATTTACATTATGCTTAGTAAATAATTCTAATTTTGGATCTGGGTCCTAGGGCTAAGCATCATGTAGGTGAGTGCCTAGACACCCCATGGTAGACATAGTGTCTGGTCACCGTGTTCTTGTCATGTCTTGCTATAGCTTGCACCTAGTTACTATAACCTTGTTATGTCCTTCAGCTCGATAGGGAGCCCTCACATGGTTTTGACTTTGTGGCTGGGAAGTAAAGTGGAAACTTGGTTTTGGATAAGAGAAAACTCACCTAACAGAGTCCAAGTTTCTAGTTGGAAGGATATATACACCTAGCACTGCTGTGAAAGAAGCTCTCTTCTCACTCCAGCCTATCCTAAAATATCTCCAGTGACTCCCCAATGCCTCTAGAGTAGTGCAGATTTCAAGAATAAGTCTCCTACAATTTGACCCTTATCAGCTATGACTGATTTATTTCTCTTAAATGAGTCCCCCATTCTTTTTTTTAATTTATTGAGAATAAAATTTCAATCCAAGCCCTTCATAAATTATTTTATTGTTTTGTCACATCAGTCTGCCTCTTTATGAATCTATTTGGAGTTTTCTTGGCAAAGACACTGGATTGCTTTGTCATTTCCTTCTCCTGCTCATTTTATAGATGAGGAAACTGAGGCAAACAGAGTTGACACAGCTGGTCCAGCTAAGGGACACACACACACACACACACACACACACACACACACACACACACTCTATGGATCACTCACAGCTAGATTTTCTTCCTGGTACTTCACAGGCCAAGGATATGTTCTGTCTTCCAACTCGCTCTTTCAATAGCACCTGATCATTTTCATAAGCTGGTCACAGAAAGCTCCCATATTCCATTTTCCATCCTTATTTCCCTTGCTCTTTTAAAGAGATCATTAATGGAACAGGTAAAGCTGAACCTGGCAAACTATGGACTGTCTATGTTGTTTTAGTCCTTATGTCAATTGCCAAAGTAAAAGGGACAGGGAAGGCAAATATCTGTATGTTATAGGCAGAACCCACCAGACCTCGGGGACCCTTTCTTCTGTTTTTGCCCGGGTTATCTGGGGAATTGCCTAATCTATTTTTCGCTTGTGCAGAGCTAGTCTACGTCTTTAACCATAGACCCTTGTCACTCAGATACACGTATTATATCAGTCACAAACACCAATAAGGGAGCTGCTCTAATTTCATATTTTGACACATTTTATTTCCATGTGGACCATTCTGTGAGCTAGCTAGAAAGAAAGATCTTTCTTTCTAGGTATGAGGGATAAATGAATGCAGACAGACAGGAACAGACCCTGAGATTGGAAAGGGGATCCATGGCAGGAAAAGTGTAGTTGAAGGTCCATATCACATGATCCCACAAAGGGATTTTTCTAAAATGACATTGTTATTCATGCCATTTCGGAGCAGCAGAAATATTAATAATAATAAATGTAAAACCCTAGTGGCTAGAGACTTGATTTTTCAAGCCAGGAAGACTTGAGTTCCAGTCCCACCTTTGAAAAGAATTGGCTGTGTGATTAAGTCATTTAATCTCTTAGTGTATGATGTTTGGGGAGACTAAAAGTGGCACAGAGTGCAAAATGGAACATAAGGAGTTTCCACTTCTGACTTTCCTATGTCAGTGAATCACATGTCTATTTCCTGGGACCCATCCTAATAATGACAATAAACTATTATCACTAATACTAACTATAATAATTGTAACACTACCAATAATAAAGGAGAACATTTCACTTATATCACATACTTTCCCAGTATTATTCTTCACTCCTGTCTCTCTCCATTCCCTCTGTCTCAACCTTTCCTCCACTTCTCCCTTTCTCTGTCTCCCACCACCTGTATATCTCTCTGTCTCTGTGTGTTTGTTTTTTCTCCGTCTGTCTCTGTGTCTATCTCTGTCTGTCTGTCTGTCTCTCTCTGTCTCTGTCTGTCTCTCTGTCTGTCTGTCTCTCTGTCTGTCTATCTCTCTGTCTGTCTGTCTCTCTGTCTGTCTCTGTCTGTCTGTCTCTCTCTGATTGTCTCTGTCTGTCTCTGTCTGTCTGTCTGTCTCTGTCTGTCTGTGTCTGTCTCTGTCTCTCTGTGTCTCTTTGTCTCTTTCTCTATGTCTTTTTCTGTGTGTCTGTCTCTGTGTGTATGTGTATCTCTGTCTCTGTGTGTGTATATCTCTGCTCTCTGTGTGTCTGTCTCTGTCTCTCTGTCTCTGTCTTTCGGGGTCTCTGTCTCTTGGTGTCTCTTTGTCTCTTTATGTCTTTCTGTCTCTCTGTGTGTCTGTCTCTGTGTGTGTCTCTGTCTCTGTCTCTCAGGGTCTCTGTCTCTTGGTGTCTCTGTCTCTGTTTCTGAGTCTGTCTTTGCACCTGTGTGTGTGTGTCTCTCTCTCTCTCTGAATCTTTGCTCTCTCTGTGTCTCTCTGTCTCTCTTTGTCTCCTCTCTCTCTCTCTCTCTCTCTCTCTCTCTCTCTCTCTCTCTCTCTCTCTCTCTCTCTCTTTCTGTGTCTCTTTGCTCTCTCTCTGTGTGTGTCTCTGTCTCTCTTTGTCTCTTTGCTCTCTGTCTCTCTCTCTTTGCTCACTCTCTCTCTCTTTGTCTCTCTCTGTGTTTTTGTCTCTCTCTCTTTTTGTGTGAGTTTCTCTCTGTCTCTGTGTGTGTGTCTGTGTGTCTCTGTCTCTGTGTGTGTCTCTCTCTGTGTCTCTCTGTGTGTGTCTCTCTCTCTGTGTCTGTGTGTGTGTGTATCTATCTGTCTCTGTCCATCTGTCTCTCTCTCTCTCTCTTTCTCTGTCTCTCTCACTCTCTGTCTCTCTCTCTGTGTCTCTGTCTCTCTCTTTCTCTGTATCTCTCTGTCTCTCTCTCTGTCTCTCTCTTTCTCTGTCTTTCTCTCTGTGTCTGTTTTTTTTTCTGTCTCTGTCTCTCTCCCATAATTTTTAGTGCAAATTTTGAAAAAAACAAAACAACCCCCCACATTTCATTGAATCTCTGAGAAGGTTTAAGTAACAGAAGAAATGAGCATTCTCGATGGAGAGGGCTCCCTCCCTTTGCAGTAAGCCTGAATGTCAATCCACAGGGTTTATGGTTGTGCCCAAATAGAGAGAGGCCCACCAGTCCTGGTTTAACATTGACTGGACCTGTCAGATCTCATCTTAATGAGGTTCAGATCTGAGGACTAGAGAGGAACAAAACGGAACTGTGTGATAAGTGCAGTAATTGGACCGAGCTGAGGCAATGGGGGTCTTTCATGGCAGCTACAGGTACAAATGAAAGGGCTGTCACTCACAAATAGTTTGCCAGGTTTTAGTTTTCCTTTATGTCCAAAAAGATATATGGCAGAGACAGTGCTGGTGGTCTTAGGTATGCTTGCTATGTCCTGGAAACTCCATAGCCACTTTTCATTAAAACTAATAATATGATCATTTTTTCTGCAGCTGAAAATCATTTCTTTACATTTGTTTTTTCCATTTTTAGCTTTTGGGGTATGTGTGTGTGTGTGTGTGTGTGTGTGTGTGTGTGTGTGTGTGTGTATTTAATTGTACAAGTTTATACACATACATTCTAGAAATTTTATTTAAACTTTACTTTTTATAACATGAACTCATTTTGAGTCTTTTAAACTTATTGTTTATTTTTATGGTAAATGATAATGACGTGATATTTATAGGGATATCTAAAAGTATGGACCTTGAGTTTGTCTCTTCCTCACTGGACTTCAATTTTCTCAAATGAAAAAAGAGGAAGTTGGGATTAAATGTTTCTATGGTCATTTCCTGCCCTATCAAATCTCATTATATAAATCTTCATTAGACATATAAATAATCACACAAACATCATTGTTTATACAGAATTCAAATAATATCCTGGATTTAGAGCTGAGATCCAATTTCCATTTGGAATAAATATGTCTTAAAAGTCATCCAATCCAACTCCTTCATTTTCGAGATGGGGAAACTGACAGTAGAGGAAGCATGATGTAGTATATAACTGTTTTGTATTTGACATATCTCCTCCCCACTGGGCAGGCCACTTAACTCTCTGTTTTAGGCAGCTAAGACTAAAAGTTTTAGAGAAGCTGATGATATTCATCAGAAGGAGTCTCCTTCTCTGGGAGTTTGGCATTCTAATGAAATTGCAAGTCCACTCCCTATGCCTATTTGGGTCAGAATCTATTAACCAATTAGCCTTCATCCAAAGCAATCTAGAATTATAGGTCATAGAATCACATTTCTTCCATCATTAGGATATTCAGAATTTATAGATGGTAGGAAGGTTAGGAAGGGGCAGCAACACATTTTTTCCACTGATATCCTACCTGCAAGCTTTGTCTCTTAAGTGAATTAGGGAAATGATGACCACTCTGTTGGCATAGAGAATCGGGAAAAGAATTACTCTAGAGACTTGCCTCCATAAAAGTGCTCCTGTGTAACTCTTCCAGGAGATCAAGCTAGGTTTTCTCTTGTCTCCCACCACCTGAGATTATCTTCCTTTTACATTTTGCATATCTTACACAGACAAAGTTATTGGTATGTTGTCTCCTTTATTAGAAAGTGAGATCCTTGAAGGAAACAACAACCTTTCTTTATATTTGCAAGGATTCTCACAGTACTTAGCACACAGTAAACTCTTTAAGAAATGCTTAAAGTTGAATTGACTGATAGAGTGGCCTGTGGGATCAAGTGGTATCAATATTACTTTACTCCTATGTCCCTTTTCCCAAGGTATCTTGCATGGTGCATCTACATTTGAGAGCCCTCCTTTGTATGGAATCAATATTATGATGTTGGGTGCTGTCTGTGGTGACAAAACTTTTCGGAGACAGACAAGGACACAATATTGTTATGATGCTTCCACCCTAGCTACTGGGGGTGGGGAATGGAATGGGGCCCCTGGGGTATTTTTTTTCTATTTTCTGCTATTAACATGAAATTAAAAGACACATATTGATTTATTAATTTAATTTATACTTTCCTGCTAGTCTTGAAGAAGATATAAAATGGAAAGTTCGATGTGTTTTCCCCATTTTCACAGTTCCAACTACTCTTGCAATAGCCTTTAAACATTAACAAAAATATTACTTATCAAATAAGGATATAAAATTGGAGCAAATCCCCTGATAGCCCAATTTTTTATCTTAGTCTAATTCCTTTACCTCCTTTCAAAGCACCAAGGGAAGTGTGAATCAATGGAATCAGTATTCTATTCCTTTTGTTCCTTTTAAAAGAATTTCCTGATTCTAATACTTGTGAGACTTGATCTAGATTTCTGAAAGAGGTGTGGAATTTCAGTCTTAGGTGAGTTGTTTTCCTGAATAATCCTCCAGAAAAGAACTATTCTAATACCTCTTTTTACTCTATTTATGGGGGAAGTAGTCCTATATTCTTGATGGTTATATTAAGTCCAGCAACAGATGGTGTCTGCTTATAAGAAGGCTCTTCTCTCTGGAAAGGGAATTGGTCATCACCAAAAAGCTGGCCACTAGGTGATGAGAATGTGATAATAATGAGAAAGCATACTAAATGCTAATTATCTATCAGAAGTTGGTAAAAAATAAAAAATGTCATCCAAGATGATCCAAGGTATAGTCCCATGGACCCCTTGGTTTAGAAACTTTGATTTAAAGGATAGTTTAAAGATAATACATTGTTGGATGGCAAATATAGTAGCCAAGTCAAGAGGTTTTTGGTGTTATGGCCTGATGTTATTGGGGTAGAGCCCCCAATCATTATGAGAATAGGAATCAAACAGGGATTTATGAATACCATATTTATCGGGGATGTCTAGGCAAGGAGGAGAAGGAACAACTGAACCTCAAAGATCAGGCGCAATTGTGATTGGGTTAGAAGTGCAATGTACTAAGAACACTGGATTTGGACTAAATTGCAAATCTTATAATTTATACCACTCATGCTGCTGCTAAGAAGTAAGCCCAGGCCAGGGCAAATAAGCCAAGGAGTTGATACAGGATGGATTCCAGAGCCATGATGTCTGTGTTAAAAAGTCAAAGTAATACTGGGGAAGAAGTGCTTGGGGTCCACAAGCTAAGATGAATTGTCCTCCAATGATGGAATTTTGGTGCACCGTAATTATTTTGACTTGGGAATGAAAGCTGATTTAGTCTCACTTTGTACCCTAATGAACTCTGTGTTTGATTTCTATTTATTTTATTTTTTTAAATGTTAAATTTAAATATATCTTTTTTGTTTTTTATTTTTTTATTAATAGTTTTTATTCACCAGATATATGCGTGGGTAATTTTACAACACTGACAGTGGCCAAACCTTTTGTTCTAATTTTTCCCCTGCTTCCCCAGATGGCAGGTTGACCAATACATGTTAAATATGTTAAAGTATAAATTAAATACAATATATGTATACATGTTCAAACAGTTGTTTTGTTGTACAAAAAGAATTGGACTTTGAAATAGTGTACAATGAGCCTGTGAAGGAAATCCAAAATGCAGGTGGACAAAAATAGCGGGATTGGGAATTCTATGTAGTGGTTCATAGTCATGTCCCAGAGTTCTTTCGCTGGGTGTAGCTGGTTCAGTTCATTACTGCTCTATTGGAACTGATTTGGTTCATCTCATTGTTGAAAATGGCCACTTCCATCAGAATTGATCATCATAGTATTGTTGTTGAAGTATACAACGATCTCCTGGTCCTGCTCATTTCACTCAGCATCAATTCATGAAAGTCTCTCCAGGCCTTTCTGAAATCATCCTGTGGGTCATTTCTTACAGAACAATAATATTCTGGGTTTGATTTCTAAAAATGCCAGTGTGATAAGAATGGCCTCTTTTCTGTCATGGGAAAGGACCTATGCCTAAGGAAAGAAGACTACCTAGACATGATGTTTCCTTATGATAGTCCCATGATGTCTGTGAGCTTGACAGCATGAAATCTTCCCTCAGATCAACTTTACAAGGCAAATTTGTTGGGAAGCGCCCCACATAATTGGTGGGGAGAAAGAAATCATAGGAAATCTTAATGTTTATTCTGGGGAGGTTTTGTGGGGGGAAGTAGCAAGGCAAAGCAAGGCTAGGAAAGAACTTACCTGAGATATGATTGTGAGGAAATTAGAAGAGTGGAAGAAGTAAGGGAAATCGGGTAACTTTCTAATTTAATTTTTTATTCTTCATAATAAGATACAAATCTCCAATTGTTACTATATCACTGAAGTTGTACCACCTGAAGAAAAGCCCTAATTTTATCACTCTAGTTACATCTCTGGATAAAGCTAGAAATGTATGAAGGAGGTAGCCTCTTGCTGACTGCCACCTTGTAGTTGGAGCAGGATTATGGATGAGTGTTTATGAAGGACGTATCATACTGAAAGCAAAATTCTTTTATTGCGCTTAATCTAGGGAAAAGGAATAACCATGAGTTGGTAGGCATACTGGCTCTATTCAACCTAGGATTAGGCGTTTGTAACATTTGTGTGTCCCTGAATTCCTACTCGGGGACCTAGCTTGTGTGACTCAAGTGCTATCTTCCTTAAGCCCATCAAAAGCCAGTATATCAATTATTTATCTAACAAGAAAGTTTAATTAGATGATAGCTAAGTCTGAATTGCCCACCAGGTGGCCTTGTCAGTTACTCTGTGACATATGCACTAAGAATTAGCTTTTTCCTAAGATACCAGTTTTTAATGGTTTACACTAATATTCCATTCTATATGATACATTTCATGTGCCATTATTTGGTCAATTATTCCCCAAATGATGGACACTCCCTTGTATTCTAATTCTTTGTTTTTATTTGTTTATTTTGTTCTGCATTCATTTTGCTTGTGACTGCTCTGTCACCAGTATTATTTCTTCCTGATACCCCCCTTTTTCCTTGCCCTGACATTTCAATATTCAGTTTGGTATATTTCAAAGCCAAATTTTGCGCGCGCGCGCGTGTGTGTGTGTGTGTGTGTGTGTGTGTGTGTGTGCATATAAGTGTGTATATGTTTAACTCTTTTGGATCAGATAATAATAGGATTTATTTTACCAACATCTCCCAACTCCTTCCTTTGTTGTATGCTCTTTTTGCACACTCCAATTGTGGTAAATATCAAGCCCCCAACCTCTCCTTGCTTCGTCCTTTGTATACTACTGTATTCCTTTTACTATCCCCTTCTCTTTGCCCTCTTAAAAATCTTCATAATAGATAACTATGTACTCACATCTGTCTTTCCCCCCATATTTAACCTCCCTTTGAAGACAAAGTTCTTGCTTCTTTTCCATTAGGTTGCTAACACTAAATCATCATATAGCTCCTTCAGAAAGCTCAAAATAACATTGCCTCTTGACTCTTGTTCATACTTCAAAGTTCTTTCTCAACTCTTGACTTTTCATCAGAGATACATGACTCTATTCCATTAAAGGTTCATTTTTTCCCCCTCTTTATGATTATAACCCAGGTTTGTACCATATTATTCCTTGCTTCCTTTTCCTTCCCCCCAGCTGCCAAGTCTTATGTGATCTTTACTATGGTTTCCTGGTACTTGAGTTTTTTGACCTTTTTCTTTCTGGATGCTTGTGGTATTTTCTCCTTTGATGTGGAAGCTTTGGATTTTAGCTATAAAATTCCTAGGACTTTTCCTTTGGGGATTTCTTTCCGGTGCTGAATTCTTTCTATCTTCACTTGCCTTCTGATTCTAATAGATCTACATAGTTTTATTAGTGATTTCTTGAAATAGTATCTAGGGGTTTTTTTAAATTTTATTTTCCAGGGAATCCAAAGATTTTTGAATGATCTTTCTTTTACCTTTTGTCCCCCAAGTCAGTTGCTTTTTATATCAAATATGTTTCCTTTCCTTGTATTCATTAGTTTTTAGATTTTGTCCTATACTTTCTTCTCTGTCTCACTGCGTCATTGATTTCTGTTTGGTCTGTGTAGTTTTCAGGGAGAGTGTTACTTGGATAGGATTTAATCATTTCTGTTAAAAGTATTTATTGCTTTTCACATTCTTTCCTTCAGCACTTTGCTTTCTTTAAAAAAACCTTTTGCTTCATTTCTTCTAGGTATTCATATAGTTTTTATGAAAATTATCTTTAATTTTGAGTCTCTGCTTAGAGTTGTCAGGGTTATACTTTTTCTTAATCTAATTTTTGGATATCTCTATATCTGCACCATTATTATAGTAATTGGTACCTTCTTTCTCACTCATTTCTCCAGCCTAAGTTCCTAAAATATGTTTTGTTCTAGAATGAGGCTTGTGCTGGACTTTTGGATAGAATAGACAGTCTTGCTTAATTCCAACACTGCTCTCCATTTTCTGAAGCCAAGTCTGATATTTAGGGATCTCTATAGCATTTCAGTTATAGACATTGCTACTTTTGCTGGGTTTCAAGCTTCATTACTGTGAGTTTCTGGCTTTGTTTATCTATTCTTTCCACTTTTGGATATGAAGCCTTGCATGCTATACTTTTCTTTGTATCGTCCGTATTCATTCTGGGAAAATACTGTTTGTTTCCTTGATGTGGTGCTGACTTTGCCAATGGCCTGTCTCCTTCACCATTATGTTTCTGGATGAATTTTTGTGTAGTTATGGGATAGAAGAAGTCACTTATTGTTGTTTCTCATAGGATTTCTTAATTGTTATTTGGCCTAGTATGATTTTCTCTTCTACCTTCCCCCATTTATTTATCATTTATTTTTGCCTGGAGTAGAATCAGGGAACTGATCTGCCTGCTTTCATTTGAGTAGTTATCTTGGCTGAAAGTCACTTTAACCAATATCCTGATTGATTCAAAATTTGATGGGTAGTAGCAAAAAATATGCCGTAACCAGGAATTTTGGCAGGACTGATAATACAAACTCTGATGGAGACATAAATGGTATAAAAGGTATAGGGAGAACAAAGAGGGTTAAAAATAGAACATTCTACTTAATCAATGAGTAGCTTCTTATATAATGACTTTTTTTTTGCTAACTAGGTACTATATTCTACTGTGTGTTGAGGTCCTCTAAGTTTGGTGCCCTATATAATTTTAATGCCTTGGGTCAAATCACTGGTTTCTCACCCTAGTCA